>NW_022156834.1:0-189696 GCF_004353045.1 Thyridium curvatum | reverse complement strand
GTGTGGGGGTGAGGGGGGGTGTGGGGGGGGGGGTTTGTCCACGTTTACCAAGAGTTTTAGTCCTCCTTAGCTAAGTAGTTTAAGCATTTCTTATATGCACAGCTGAGGAGCTGCTGAGTGGCTACCAGTTGTGATAGGTGATAGGGCTGAGATGAGAGACTGGCATGCATGTGCTAGTCCCTCCCTGGAAAGAGGTCTCCCTGAGCGTGCAGTGGTGAGAAGGGGGTATTTGGAATATGAAACAAAAAGGCTTACATGTACTGTCCTTTTAGGTGATGACAAACCAGTCTCGTCTCTCAGCTTCCTCTCCTGCTCAGCTTCTCTCAAATGCTTACATTATATACCAGATATAGATGATCTGGAGGATGCACAGGGACAGCGGCGGTTAACTCAAAATCGTTGACCACGTCTTTTAAATTATCACGCTTTCTATATGCTAATTTAAAACAAGAAAACAAAGAGACCTCCAAAGGCTACTTTCGCTGAACAAGACTATTCATAGTGACGCTGGGGAAGAAAACAAGGAACTCCGTAACTCCTCTCATCCAATCAAACTCCCAAATAGACGACGGCAATCCCAGTCCATGTCATCAGCAAATGTTCGTAATACAGGCGTGATCAATAATCACGACCCACCCAGTACCCAGTTCTCGAATGTACCGTCTACATGCTCTTGAAACGGCTCATAGAACGGCATTTGGAACGCCACCTCAGGATGATGGTCCGAGACGTGCTGGGTGGCCGGGTACAGGGCTTCAGTCCACAAGGATGCAGCACACTCGCTGACGCTGGTGCTAACAGAAGTAGAGACTGCTGGGGCGGGATGACAGTCGCCTCCGCTCCCTGGCGTGGGCGGCAGATACGTAGAAGTGACATCCTTGATGCCGGCGGCCAGCCTCTTGGCCAGCGGCCACACCTCCCCGTACGTCTTGAGGATGCCAAAGGCGAAATGCAGCTTCTCCCTGACGCTGGGCGTGTCGCAGCCGAGAAACACGCACGCGTCGAGCAGGGCCAAGCACACCCGCTCAATAACAGGTATGCTGACCGGGCACGCCGACGAAGTCGACAAGGGAAACGTGAAGACGCTGAGCAGTGCGTTGGCGGCGTAGAGCTCCGGCGGGCAGACGTTCCACGACGGCCCGACCTTGGCGTCGTTTGTGACTCGCGAGCGGTCGAGGGGTCCGATGGCGAACCCGTCTACCAGGCTGAGATGTAGCCGTTCGTACGGTTGACGCAATCTGATACGTAATCTTGGATGACGCACGATGGGTTAGCTATCCGTGTGTATCTGTATCTGGTGATGGGAGGGCAGGCTCACTCCAATGCGAAGCAGATGCCAGAGTAAAGCATCAGATCGGGAGAACCGTCAGGGCCGATGGCTTCCTTTTTCCATTTGGGAATGCGTACGAGCCAGTTGCTGATCTTCATGTCGGCTCGAGTCACCTCGTCCTGCCAAGGCCTTTCGGCATACAAGTGCAGGGGCAGGACGACCTCGGCGACCAGCCGACAGAGGTCGATCACATACGTCCAGGATGAGAATGTTGGCTCTTCGCAAGGATCTCGACTATCATATTCAGCCAACGAGACGGCGAAGGAGGGAATATGCTAAGTCCGAATGAGCACTTCAAAGTCTGGCAACCTGCACGTTCAAGTTCGCTGGTTGACTCACCCCTGATTGATACTCCCATTCTTCGCATGGCAGGTCTACTGTCGCGGGCACACTGAGCAATAAAAACGTCTGCAGGTTCTCGTATGTGGCGCGAATGCAGTCTGACTTGTACAGAACCCACCAGGTTCTCCGATAGCTCTCCGCAACAACTACGTCCGGCTCGTTCTCGGCAAATGACCTGTGCTGCATCCCGATGTCCATGGCCACTTGTATCGCACGATCTAGCCAGATGCTCCGGAGCTCGGGCTTATCTTCGCCTATCGCCGTGTACGATAGGAGAGCCAGCGCCTGGACCGTGAACGCGGTCATTGGAAGGTGGCCGAAGGATTGGTTGTACACAGCCTCTCGTAATTCGTCCGACGATATGGATGGCTCATAGAGAGACGCCGCATATATGCAGACACTCACCAGAAAACGGAGCTCTGTGGCGTTTTTCGCGAGTTGCGACATCATGTACGGCTTGGGAAGAAGGAAAGGGAAGTTTGCGTAACACCTCGAGTAGAATGCGTCAAGTAGCAGAGCTGCCGCGCCGGCCGGGGAGGAAGTTGGCCTCAGAGTCCTCGTCAGTGACCAGCCGGAAGGCATGTTGTTGTTCAGGAAGCGAATCGGCACGTCGACTGTCGACAATTGGCTCACAGGCCAGAGACTGGGGCCGCGGGCTGAATGTGGGAGCTTGTCGGCGATCATGCTGCGTTTCTTCGCGTCTCGAATACCGCGTCTCGACTTGGCATAGAAGCACGGCTTATGCTCTGCCTGACAGCGCAAGCACGTCGGCATCGTAGCATCGCACTTGATGTGTTTGGATCGGCAAGGGACACATGCCAGGGAGACTCGGATGCCTGCTTTGGATTTGTTGGCCTGCTGGTCTGTAGCCGGGGACGAGCCCCTACTGTCGCCGGCAGTCTCTGACGACTTGTCTGAGCCGGGCGAGGTGCTCATTGTGAAAGCAGCCGTGTTGTGAGACAGGTCAAGTCAAAAAAGAACTAAAGTGTACGGCGCTTTGGGAGAAGATGATTTCTTAGAGAGCAAGAGTGGAAAATGGAAGGATTGTTCTCAACTCGACGAGATGATGAGGAAATTTAATAAGAGGCAGCATCATCATGATGACTGCATCACAGCCGAGCTCGAGGCCTCTTGTATTGTTCTAGAGAGAAGAGCTCCTGCAGGGTCTATACAGAAACGACATACGGTGGGCCCTGGCGTGGTGAAGGGGGGTAGCATTGGGGACTTGGGGTACAAAGACGATACAAGCCACGATCTATGAGCCAGGGTTTTGTCACACTGCCAGCAAGCCAGCGGCTGACGCTCCGTGACCTGATTAGCCCTATTTTCAGTCTCTGTCCGCCATGTATCGGGATCACCGCATGCCAAGCATGCTCGACTTGACAGGTACTACCTGTCACATCACGGGAGTAAATCGCCGACGACATGGGATGGCTGATGACGAGGATTGGCGGTGGGCAGATACTCTCATTCCAGGAAATGAGACCACTAGTCCCGACGCCGAAGCATACGGAGCAATAGGGTCCATGGATAACATGGCGATGGCGATAAAAGGAAGAAAACTCTTTACTGCCGACGTATGTCAAGTCGAGAACTTTCTCGTCATGGGTCCTTGCTAACGGATGGTGGCATTAGCCCCTTCATCTTTGCGTCTATCTGGGACCTTGGAATAGAAGAAGGGCTTTGATCGGCCGGCCTGAACGTCAGGACATTACGTCTTCACCCCGGATGGCTGTGAAAGCAAATGTATTGGCTAAGATGGGCTGCTGAACGAGATAGAAGATGGAACAGCGACAAGTGTCACCCGAAGACCCCCAGATGGGGGCTTGGACGGAGATAGAGTGATCATTAAACATTAAAACAAACGGTTCACCCATCTTCGAGATGAACACGGGGTAGGCTCAGACCGCGATGTAACCAGACGGTCTGAAGCGGGGATAGCGAGGAGATGGGGAGTAAAGAAGACCGAAGCTGGAGTTGTAACGAGGCGTATTGACCAAGCAGCCGGGAAACCGTGATGCAATCAGCCTTATGGATGGTGGGAAACGGGCATGAGAAAATGGTTTGAATGAGCTGCCGAGAGCTCTACACTCGCTTGGAAATGACGCGAGGTCGGCGACCAAAGCGAGGTTTTGCGAGCATACACAAAGAGAGAGCGAGCAGTCTGGTGTGACCGAGGCCCCAGCTCGACAGGAATTTCCAACGAAGTCCAACGGACGATGACAAGGGTAGACGATGACATAAAGTGCTTATTTTTGGCGACAGTGCTTATCAAGACAGGAGAGGCACGCAGATTGGCTGCTGCTCAGTGAACCTCTTCTTTGACAGGCCACCTGAGGGTGTTTGGCCCCTAGCGAAACGGTGGGCCAAACGGCCGGGGCACTGGCGGGTGCGACCGTGGACATGCACGGTCATATGCAGAAGCACTCTCTTCGCAGAAAGCAAAGTACGGTGAGCTGCGGGTGCAGACCACATCGCAGTCAGTAAACGACCCAAAAGGACTCGGGCTGGGCACTCAGGAACCACCCTCGCTCCTGTTCTAGCATGTTCTCGGAGCATCTCTCCGGCAGAGGAAAGAAGGTCGGAGTTTGTGCACCATGGGGCGGGATGGGGGAAGGGCTCGAGAAAGGCACAAAGTATAGGAATGTACCCATCTTGTAAACCCCAACCCTTGCACATGTCAATAAGTGCACCGTGCAGGCTGCAGGCTGCAGAGCTGCCAGCATGATAGCCAGCATAACCAGCATGGCAAACAGCAGAATGGACATGGTATCGTGGGTGATCCCAGCATGGGTGCAGTACCCGGGAACAACCCCACCCCTGAAACCAGCCAAACGAAAGATGCATAACGTCGCAGTAGTTACTTGGCCAGTACTTTTCTGTGCTGGCATTCTGATAGGCGAGCAGGGCCACTGATCCCTTGCTCGCCTCTCCTCTCTCCTCTTCCATGCTTTAGAGCCTTGCGGGTCGGCACGGCCAGAGTAGCAATGATCAGTACGGAGTAGAGGAGACGAGGAGAAGCCATTGCCTTGGCACATCGTGGTATGTGCGTGGTGATCTTACTAACAGACCACCAGGCGCAGCAGCAAAATCTTCATTGACGTAAGGGAGGGTGGTAGCCTTTCCCTTCGACACACCGCCACCGGAATGAGATGCAGGCAGCATGATTGACCAGAAAACACACACACGCGTACTCTGTAAGCTCGTCCATGAGACACGGTTTGAGTATGAGGGTCTCAACTCTCACCAGTTGGAAGGAGGTCGTGTCGTAGAGCTGACATCTAATTTAGCCCCATAACAACAGGGTAGAGCCTATGTCGAGTCCATGTCGAGTCCACGTCGAGCCCAGCCCTACGGCAATTCAAGCCGGCAAGTTGGTAACATGGGAGTGACGGGCGGAATTATGCACAATATCAGGGCGACGGCCTTGTCCGGAGGTGGAGGGCTCCGCCTCCAACTCTGTCGTTGCGGTGAAGGACCTGATGGCTGCTGCTTGGCACTGTCTGGCCCTCGTCTGGATGAGGCCCCTATTGGCTGTCGAACCAATACGTCCAGGCCTGTCCTGACTTTCCAGGTTAGCGCGGCAGAGAGACGACAGCTGAGACCAGGGATCGCACATGCAGGACTGAGCATCCCAAACCATGCCCCTGGCCTGTACAAGAGTAACGCCGAGAATAACAGAGCGTCACTCCTCTTTAGCCCGCCATTCGCGCATGTCGCTATGCATGATAACGTCGGCGCGTCGTCCGCTTCTGGGGCGGCCGCTGGACCTTTCCCTCCTTGATACCATTGAAAGAATCCTGATATGCTGCATGGGCGTTACTGGGGTTCGCACTCCAATCTGGTTCGCGCCTACTCCCGTCTCTCTGGTAAGCGTCGATAACCGCCAACTTTGTCTCAGCCCTACGACTTTGGGGGCAGGATGAGATGGAGACATGTGAAAGTAACGTTGGAAGCGGGGGTCAGAATAATGCTCCGACCAAGCACTGACCCAGCCACAGCCAGCATGGAGCTCTGTGCGAGCATCGCTCAGCCCGGGGGAGTTATTGCCGAATACGACGATACTTCATCGGTCTGCAATCCAGCCACGCGTATGCAGCATAGATCAGAGGAATAGACTTCGTTCGTCAGAGGCTGCTGTCGTCTCCTTCGGTGTCTCGAAGAGGGCAACGCAAATGGAAGTCATGCCTTTTGCTGAACAAGGTTTGAAAATGCAGTAGGGTCCTTTAAGCTGGGGAAGTAGGCATGTCAGCAGTATGCAGGCGCCAAGCGAGAAAAAGCCCACGACGTTGCCACAGAGTAAGCTCGGTCTTGGGCTCGCTTCATTGCACGAACAGGCCGCAGTCCTCTCGTTGTTTCAAGGTTGGCTTCGCGTTGGCCGGTGCGAATAGGTCCATGATCCGTCATAAGTAAGTTTCAAGGTTGGCGCATGGATCAAGCGTGAGGGCAAGGGCTTCTTTGGATGGAATTACGATACTGGCCTTGGTGGTCGTAATTAGCGGGATAGCTGTAGAGCTTTGACCAGTAGTCAATTCTCCATACCTTATCGTAGGTAGGTACCTAGGTACAAGTAGTTACCTACCTAGGCATGGCCTCCTAGGTCAAATGTGGAGGAGCGGGCCATCATTACGGCAGCGGCGGTCCGAGCTTCAGACCTCGGCTCTTGCGTGCTGGAGTCGCGAGTCACGTATCCCAGCTAAGTCTCAACCGACATCACTTTCACAAGCCAATTCAAGATTGATCACGACAACTCCAACTTCCCCTTCAATTCTGCTGCAACGCAGTAAATCACAGAGCCTTGCTCTGACCTATTACGCGCAACCCCTGGAAAGCACCGCTCCAAGACTCCTGATGCGATTCCAATGACCTCGTCCACTCCCACCTTCGCCCAGGCGCAAGAACGCCTTGCAGCTCGTCGCCAAGCGCGTGAAGCCGAAGCTCAAGCCCGAGCTGCTGCCCAGCAATCGGCATCCCGACTGCGTGCTTCCATCGCCTCGCATCAATCTCCGCTCGTACGGCGGCTCGGCGGCTCTGCCCTGTCAGCCTGGGACGCCGTCTCGTCGCGAGAAGGCACGAGGCCCGCTTTCCGCGTGGGTCAGGTCGATGCTGAGCTCCTGGACGAGGAGTTGATAGAACTTCTGCGGAACCAAGTCGGCGATGCTCTCAAATACTTTGGAGGCCACGGCGGACAAGCGAGCGGTGGGCTGAAGGACGAGTGGTCCGCCGAGATCCTCCTGCTGCTCCGGGCCGTGCTCTTCAAATTGACCATATGGGATCACGATGCAACCTATGGTGCGGCTCTTCAGAATCTCAAGTACACCGATGCCCGCAACAAAGGGCCGGTGCTCGCGCCGCCAACGAGGTTGCAAAAAACCATCTACGGGCTCATCACAGTTGGGGGCAAATATGCCTGGACCAAGTGGGAGGATTGGCTCCTCGACCAAGATAATGGCTACGATGAGCCAAGCCCGAGAGTCAAGAGGATGTCCCGGCTAACTTCAGTTGCATCATCAACGCATGCTGTTGCGGCATTTGCTTCTTTCTTGGTATTCTTGGTCAACGGCAGGTACAGAACCCTGCTCGACCGCATATTGCGTATAAGACTGGCACCGCCGACAAGCCAGGTGAGCCGGGAGGTGTCCTTTGAGTACCTCAACCGCCAACTAGTGTGGCACGCCTTCACTGAATTCCTTCTGTTTGTTCTCCCCCTCGTCGGCATCAACCGATGGCGGAGATGGATCATGCGCACCTGGCGGAAGACGAAGGACATTGTCACCAGTGGCGCCACGGCCCCGGCGGACGAGAAGAAAGGAGAGTTCGCCTTCCTGCCCGAAAGGACGTGCGCCATTTGCTATCAGGACCAGAATAGCGCCACATCAGAGGCCGAAGTCTTGGCCGCGGCGGCTTCCAGCGGCGTGGTTGGGTCTGCACAGACAGACATCACGAACCCCTACGAAACGGTGCCATGCGGCTGCGTGTACTGCTTCGTCTGCCTGGCGACGCGACTGGAGCGCGAAGAGGGCGAGAGCTGGACCTGCCTGAGATGCGGCGAGCTGGTCAAGGAGTGTAAGCCTTGGAGCGGAGATGTCCTTGAGCCGCCAAGCAAGTCGCCTACCGCTAAGACGGTTGGCTTTGCGGATGATGTCAAGATTTCAGTCTCGGAGAATGTCTCGACCCGTGGAGCTGATGATGCTGAGCCGGAGGCGGATGAGGAGGTCTCAAGGGAGGCAGATCATCCTGTGATGGAGGAGGCTGCCGCAGAGCCACAGGCGGCTGAAGAGTTTGATGGTGATGCCCATGATCCCGACAGCACGGATGGAGAGACAGATTCAGAGATTTACGAGGAGGAAGAAGATGAGCTCAATGACGACGGCTTCGAAGATTAGGACATGGAAGCTTCGCATTGGCATCTGATGATGAATGGGCGCAGAAGAGGACGATGATACCCGGCGATACCAAGCCGCAGGTAATCGAACTGGGGATTGCATGATGCGGCGGCCGGACGGTCTGTGTAAATCAGTAAAACTAGAGAACTTCTACTGCCAAAGTCTATCGCATGTAGATATATAAGTACGCTAAGTACTGTACCTGGAAGGAATGCGTTGTCGCTCTGAGAATTGGATGTTTCATTATGAGTGTGACTTATTAATGGATGCAATGACGTTGTAGGGGGATCACCGACAATCGGTACCAGCCTCCAGGGCCGTCCCTAGCGGCCCCAGGGGCCTTGCTCCACCGGATTCTGTCAACCCTCAGGGTTTACTCACGCTAATAGCTAGCGTCATAGCACCCGTGGACGCTACCGAGGACATCCGCTGGTGCCCTGAGCATTGAGCACCATGAAGACCCAAAACATCCGCTTTCGTCCTCCGCCACCCGACGTCAGGCCAAGCCGACATACAGCCTCTGCCGTTTCATCGGCATGACGCAAGAAGGCACCGAGAAACTCGCCGTAAACAGAATATTAGCGAGAAATCGGTGCGACGACTGAATAGAGACCCTCCTGCGCCACCTCGTTTTCACACTCGTTGAGCACGCACGCGAGGAGACCGAAACACTTCGAGCACAACAGCGCCCGGAGGCGCCGGGGGGAGGCTTCGACAAGGCCAACAAGCGGGCGGGATACATATATATCACACTAGCAGAGACCGCACCACGGATGCCGTCCTTCTTCTCTTTCCAGCAGGGCAACGAGGCCCGCGCCCTCTTCCCGGCCGACGCGTCGCCGCTGCTGGGCCGCTTCCGCGCCGTTCCTCGGCCTCTCGGCGGTGGTGGTTACGCTGGCGGAGGGCTGGGCGCGGCGCAGCAGCGCGGCGGGCAGATCAACGCGGCGTGGCGCGGCAGCGTACATATCGGGTACGGCGCGGTGCTGGCGCAGCAGCTCGAGGACGAGGAGGACGACGAGACGGGCGACGAAGACGGGCTGAGCGACGACGACGAGGGCGGCCTCGGATGCGTCGGGCGGTGTCACAAGCTGGGCAGGAGGACCTGGCGCTGGGTGAACGATCTCTGGATCACGCCGAAGCAGAGCGCGGTCAAGAGAGTTGTCAACAGCTGGTGGAATCGCTGGACACTGCTGGTAGTGCTGCCGGCTGCGCTGGTAAGTTCCGTTATCGTGTTTGGGATGTGTGGGCACGAGCCAGTTACCCTGGTCTTTCAGCATGTACAAACCAAAATTGAAGAGTGCGTGCTAACGGTTTTTTTCACTTGCAGGCCATTGCGTGGTGTGCCTTGCCTTTCCCTCAGTACCCGTTACCGGGGTCGCCCGAGACTCCTGATCCGGACAATCCACCCCGGAACGGAGGCAAGGTACCGGGTCACGGAGAGGCCCGGGTTCAGGTTAACTTTTGGTTCTTCCTTTTCGTGTATTATGGCTGCTACAGTCTGACTGCACTGATTTGGATTACCAAGGTGTTCAACCTCTACAGCTTGAACTGGTATGTCGAAGCCCCCTGATAAGCCCTGTCGGCTCAGACATTGGCTAACATGGTATCCAGGTGGCCCAAGTCTCTCGGCTTTCCTGTAACCATAACGCTTATCGCGCTGCTTTCTATCGCCGCACCGATGCCCGTGTATCTAATCCCGGAGTCTAGGTGGCTCACGGTTCACAACACGGCATGGATTACCTGGACCTTCTTTATCATGGCCATGCCAGTTCTGATTGCGTTCTGCATCTTGATGACCCACGAACGCCATCTCGGGCTCCGGCACTCCCTTTCCGAGACCCAACGCATTTTCACCTCGTCTTGGTGGACCGGCGAACCAGACACGCTGCCGCGAAGAGAGTCGAGGCGCCGCGGCCGAGCGTGGATGCACCAGCAGAACAACATGGGCGACGACTTCGACTCGGACGCGGCCCTCCAGGTTGCAGCTGTGAGCGATATGGGCCCTGCCTCACGACGGGGCGTTGTCCCCGTCGCGATGCGTCGGCGCTGGTTACCCGCCAGCTTCATACGCTTCATTTGGTTCTGCCTGGCCCTCTTTATTGGCCTGCTCGTGTACGTCATTGGAGAGGCGTACGCCGAGATCTATCTTCGCACCCTGCCACACAACAACCTGGAGACTATCGTCTATGTATACGGCTGGGTCGCCACCGTGCATCTTCTCGACGGCCTGACAGGCTGGATCTTGGGCGGCAACGAGGGCGAGAGGGTCGGGAGCTACCCTCTGAGTTGGATCTTCAAGCTGTGAGTGTCCATTGTGACGCCTTCCTTTCTGCATTGCTACCGTCGTCGTTTGCATATGTACTGACTGACCCGCCTGCGATGCGCCTCTCAAAAACAGATACTTCATGCTCACCTACCAGACCTACGTCCGGGCTCTGTACGCCCGGCTCCGCTCGCCGTCCCAGTTCATCTGGCTGCAGGCGCTCTCGTCCTTCTTCCTCATCACCATCACCCCGCTCTTCATGTCGCGCCCCGCCCACCGCTGCCTGACGCTGCTGTCGCTCAACGCCCAATCCTACGGCGCCTACCACAAGACGTGCGTGCGCAACGTCTTTGTGCGCTTCCTCGCCGAGAACGCCAGCATGCTCGCCTTCCTGGGGTCCATCCTCGTCCTGCACTTTGGCGCCAACAAGGACGTCTACCCGTACTTTGCGTTTGACGGCGGGCAGCAAGGCGGCGGCGGCGGCGGCGGCGGCGACGGGGACGGGTACGACTTCAACCTCACCTTCTACGCCTCGTCGGTGACGTGGGCGTGCGAGCTGGCGGCGAGCTTCGTCGTGGCGGGCCTGATCCGCTGGATCTACGGCGTCAGCGTCGTGGTCGAGGGCAAGCTCGACCTGGCCGTCTGGCCGGAGCTGCTGCCGACCAGCGTGGCCGTGATTCTGCACGTGCTGCAGAACATGCTGTTTAGCATTGCCCGGCTGCAGTTCCACTGAAGGAGCGGGTGGCCCCCCCCCCCTTTTCTTTCGTTCTTGTTTTGCAGTCGGATGAGTGTGAATTGCAACGTCGTTGACGTGGCATGGGCAGTGGCGGATCTCTTTCGAGCGATGTCTCTTAGAACTTGGATTATTGTCTTGTATCTTTGCTGTCTGTCGATATCAAGTTTTGCCTCTTTTTCTTCTTGCATAGCATAGCGGCTGCCACTTTTCTCTCTCTGCCGTTGTCGAGGTTGGTGGATACGATGATACCCCCCCCCCCCCTTTTCTTGATATAGATAGAATAATCACGATGACTTAATCATACCCCCGATACCGTTTGGCTTCCCTGGCAGAAAAAGAAAAAGAAAAAAGTAGTCTCACGAGGCATATGACAGAGCTCATCGTGGTTGTGTCAGAAACGACGAGTGCTTCAATACTACCTGCGAGCTGTAGTGCAACACTCTCGAGTTGGGCCAGTTATCACCGGGACACCACACCTGTCTCCCTCGGCTCTTTCCGGTCGATCGACAAGAAGGACGATCAGAGCGCAGCACAATGCATGCTCAGAGAACCGGGTTGCTTGTTTACATCTGCCCTCCCCATCGGATGGAACAGTGGTGGACATAACTACTTGCCGGATTTGGACGGGCTTGCATGGTGTATATGGCAAGAAGGGGGAGCAGCCGCTTAGATCTCTCCCTCCAGAAAGTACAAACATGTCTTTTGGAAGTTGAGAGGCGCCTATTCGCCATGTTCATCAACTACCAGTGGTGATGCTATCAGTTGTTGAGGGCAGAGAAAACTCGTCTTCAGCAGAGGTGGTATTCCGTTCCTCCGGCGGAACGAATACCCAGTTTCACTCCATAAGTACCATGGCGACTATTGCAAGCCAGTGTGAAAGGCAATTTCTTGACTCGTGAAATATGATAGGTGTGTAATAAGAGCCTGCTGCATATGTGCGAGAGATATCGACAGGAATCGGCGGTGAGTCTGAGGCTAGCGCAAGTCGTGCGGCTCCACGCCCGTCTCAAGCAAACAACCCAGTGTCAATGCTTTTTCTCCAGACGACTCGAAGAAAGCATTGGCACCAAAATCACAGTGCCCGGACACCCACTTCAATCAAAACTTGTTGCTAAGAAAAGACGGGCGATAAATGACAGTAGCGCCGGCCAAGAAAACTCCCGCGGTGATTAACAGACGCCAGGCGTGTTTTGTAGTGGGCGGTGTTAGAGACTGACCCAGCGCACTAATGCAGCAAATCGTGTGGACTTCATGCCCGACACACTTGATCCTTGCGCGGCATCGGCTCATCAGAGTCCTTTGACATGCGGTCGGAGGTGGCAGAGGTGGCGTTTTGACATGTTTGCGAGACGACAAAGCATTTCAGGTTACAGCAAGGCAATCAAGGTAGTCTAGTGGATCAAGGTATAGGTAGACGCCGCTGGTCATGCTGTATGTTGCCTGACAGGCGAGATAGGAGGCAGGCAAAGGTGTAAGTCGACAGTATGCTAGGCGGGACAAGAGCACCACTGTGGTTGAAAGTTTTCCCAATCTAGGCGACTGCTTCGAGGCAAATCACAAAGGTGCCTAATCGAAAATTTAAAGTTCTTGGGAAAATGCTGCGTTGTATGCTGCGTTGTTGCCTGGGCACAGAGTCATCACCATCATCGACCTAGAAATCGGGCGTCTGGGGCCGCATAATTGGCCACATAGTGGGACAACACTCCATGGACGATAATCTATCCGGTCCGAAGGTTTTTTTTTTATCCCAAAAAAAGAAAAGGAGAAAACAACAAAAGACTCATAGGGAGAATTGCTGTGAGCCCACTCGATTTGATGTTAGTCATGGTCATGTTTCATTCTTTCCGCAGTGGAGGGCAAATAGGGAGGTGCTCGTATGAAATTAATATCGAAGTGTCGAGACTGGCACGGTGGTTCGGGTTTCGTGGATGATGCATCCCGCGGGGGGTCGAAGTCTAGGCCGCCGACTTGCATATGAGTCAAACCGGCTTGCAACGAGACGAACAAGTTTCGTAACACCGCCTCTGAGGTCTTGCGGGGGCTGGACCTGCAGCGGTGGTTGGCTGGGGAGTGGGAAGGGAAGAGAATTGATGATAGAGTACCTAACCTACTACCTACATATCGGTACAGTAATCGGACATCCTCGACTGGAACACACAGTTGAGGAAGAGGTGCCTAGAAGAGGTTGAGATGAGCAGCGCATTCGTGAAAATACAGACGACTTTGACTTGCCTGAAGCACATATACTCCGTACCTTAGACGACCCAGCTGAGAGTTGAGAATGCAGGTGCTGTTGAGCCCCACGCCTATCATGCCCCTTCTTGTACTTTCCTGGACTTGACATTCGGGAGACCAGCTTGAGAGTGCTTTCCAAAACAGGCAATCGGAAACAGGAAACGTGCTTCCACCTCCGTCTCCCCAGGACTCGCAGCAGAAGAGGCAGGAGCTGGTGAGAAGATTGACGGGATCTGGCGAAGAAGGTACGTTGAGCTGACTACAGTCAGCCATCAGTTACATCCTTGGCTGCCAGATATTTCCTATCCATATTTCCTATCCACCCCCAAACACTGCCCAGTCCGCTGCTGGCACATTTCACATCTGATATCGGACCCCGAAGGAAAAGGAACACGGACGGCCGACTCCCACCTCGTCTTGCTCATCAGACTACCCGAGCATTGCCTCCCGCATCCGTTGCCACTCAGACCGAGGGCGATCACGGCTCTCGATCCAACAGTCCGGCAGCTCGCCTTCCTTCAAAGTAGCACAACCTTCAGCCCGACTTGACCTGTTGAGATAAAGACCACCTGTGGATGCTCAGCCTGGCCCAAAAGCTCCCGTGCTGTTAGTGCGATTTTTTTCGGGATGGCGTTATGAGATGGTGGTGTCGTCGTGGCAGGCCGATGGTGGGGTTAGTATAGCAGGGATGGCGACCGATTTCCTTGTCTGGCACCAGTAGCCCAGCAAGCCATCCCACCTGCATTCATCACAGCTTACCATTTGCTCCCATCTTTACCTATCTTCACGACTCGGGATCCTGCGAGTTTTCTCGTACCCATCTGCGTGAGATCCCTTCAGGTCGTCCCCTCATCTGAGGAGGCAGGCCTCCCCGTGGCGATGCTGACCTATCAGATCCCTGACAACCGCCGTGCTTCGTGATACAAGTCCTACGAACTCGCTACTGATCATCTCTGACCGCACCGTACCCGTAGCCTGGGTCCCGCAACCGACGGGTTACTGAAAGAAGATGGGTTTGACAAGGGGGGAGGGGGGCCTCCACCCACCTCGCCGTGCATAAGTGTGTACCTGAGTATCTGTGTGTGGTTCTTGTCTGTGAATCCAGGTCTGGCTCTCACATCCATCTCACGCACGGCTACACCTAACCTACCCAGGTACCCTACTCCAATTTTTCCGGGGAGCATGTGTTTCGTATCCTACTGGCTCACGGCCCTGCTCAGCTCCGTTGATAGCTGGCCAGTCTCCCCAGCATCAGAGGTATCAGAGGCAAGCGATTGCGCCACTTCATCAACTAGTGCACCTCGATTCACACAAGAACCTACTTGTACATGCACCTGCAACTTGGTCCTGCTCGCCTCTGCTCAGCGCCATCCAATTGGCATGGTGTGCTCAGATGGCGGGCACTCTTGCTGATATCGCGTTGATGCCTCTCAACCTGACAGGCGGACACACAGAGACAGACAGACACACACACACACACAGAGAGAGAGAGAGAGAGCCACAGCCAGTGTTGATCTCCGGCGTACTGTGCACTACCTATTCCGTACCTCTCTTGGGTAGTATGTAGGTACGCAGCCTCTTCTGGGCCGCGGAGGTTGCAGAACGACACCTGGGCGACAAAAGCAAACGCAACGCCCGCACGTCCCGGGCTCACCCCTCTTGCGAAACCTCGTCGATGGATCAATCGATCGTTTGGCGACACACTAAGAGCTTTTTTTTTCTCCTTTTGGGCTCCACCGGCTGCGGAAGACCCTGTCAGTTCCCACCCTGCTACCACCCGCTAGTCTCCGTGTGCAGATTTGCTTCTTCATGGACGTTTTTCCCTCCCTCCTCCATGCCATGATGGACGATGGACCAGGCCTGCACGCAGCTAGCTTCTTTCTGATGTGATCCTGCCACGCTCTGCCAAATCAAACGCAAAACCTGCCAGCCTGGAGCAAAGCAAGCACTGTTCGCTGTCTTAGCCAGACCTACCAAAAACCTTGCCGAGAAAGTACCTGACCAGGCCCTGGCCTTGCTCGTACCGTCCCTACCGACCTCCCCGTACTGTACCATACCGCCGCGCCGTGCATCCCTGATCTCTTGGGCAGATTGTCAAGCAATCAATTCTTACTTCGTACCTCGCTCGACACCCCCAAGCCCTTACCTGACCACACACCCCTCCAAGCCGGGGTGCTGCAGACAAAATTTCTCCTAGATACGCAACACGGTCTATCCTCTGTGCGCCTCCTGCTCCTACTCCTCCTTCCTCTCTCTCTCTCTTCTTCCTCTTCTCCTCTCCTTCTCTTTCCTCATCATGAGCTCCGCGCCCGCTCCTCAGAGTAGTCTGCCCGCTGGTTCAGAACAAGCCAGCGCCGGCATTGCCCATCCCACGACCACCACCCACGCCGCCAACCCCTCCACTAGCCAGGATGCCCAGGGAGGACAGTCCACCACCGCCTCCGCCTCCGCCGCCGAACTCGCCAGTACAAAGGTAGCCCTGTATGGCGCTCTCCGGCGGTTCCCGGACTTCCCCATCAAGGGCATCAACTTCATTGATATCATGCCCCTCTTCCTCGACCCCAAGCTCCAAGAAGGTCTCCTCCACGCGCTCGAGCTCCAGGTCCTCCTGCAGTTTGGCGGCGCCCGTCCCGATGTCGTTGTCGGCCTAGATGCCCGAGGCTTCCTGTTCGGTCCCCCGCTGGCCCTGCGCCTCGGCGCCGCATTCGTCCCCGTCCGGAAGCAGGGCAAGCTGCCCGGCCCGTGCGTCACGGCGGCGTACGAGAAGGAGTACGGCGCCGATTACTTCCAGATGCAGGACGGCTCTATCCGTTCCGGCCAGAAGGTCCTCGTCGTCGATGACATCATTGCTACCGGTAAGTCCCCCCTTCTCCGTCGTTGTGCTGTGACAGCACATGTCTACACATGCAAGGAGAAACTGACCACCCGGTGTTCTCTCTACAGGCGGCTCCGCCTATGCGGCTGGTCAGCTGGTCAAGCAGCTCGGCGGCGATCTGATTGGCTACCTCTTCATCCTCGAGATCCCGTTCCTCAAGGGCAGAGACAAGCTGGGCGGCGTGCCCGTTTCGACTCTTCTCGAGGAGGCCGAGTAGCCAAGTGCTTAAGGCGGCCGACGAGCACCACGAGAGAGCTCCGATCTGGTTCCCAAGTGCTCTGCTTCCATCGACCGATTCATCCGACCTGTGCATTTGTTGCTTGGACGCTCTTCGACCATTTTCCACATTTGAGCTTCGGGGGAGATCTACCTATTTTTTTTCTTTTTCCAAGAGGGGACTCAATGTCTTGGAGACTGAGGAAACGTTAGATGGGGGGAAGGGGGGACATTGCGGGAACCGGCTTTTGCGGATAACATCACGAAATACCAAGGACGAACAACACACAAACACAAGACTTATAAACTAATTGTCACCCTCTCCAGGGGGGGGGGGGCGCCCTTCAAAAAATATACGGTACCGGCGTTTTGCGGGATTGAAAAAATTGCCCTCTTTCCTCTTCTTATCCTCAGGGGGGGTGGGGGGGGGGGGGGTTGACGACGAACTCTGGGCAGGATGGGTGGCTGGGTGGCATGAGCGCTACATATATATAGACTTGGGAGGTTGGACGTAATGGGTTGGGTTTCTTTTCATACCGGACAGGAGGGGGGGGACCTTCTCGGACCCCATCATATATCTTTGAATGAAATAATCGGCATCTCCTGCACTTATTGATTGATTGACAATACCCATTTGCAAGTAGTTATGCCATGGGGCTGCTCAGTGACGGGAATGTACTGGGAGCAGTCCTTCGAGTGGAGAAATCATGACGGGAACTTGTCCAGAGGTGATTCGGCCGGGTGTTCCGGGCTCAACACGAAGAGGAGGTGTCTAGATCTTATGTGTATTCAAGCAACTGGCTTTACTGCCGTCTATCAATTGCGCTGCTACCCCATGTCCGTCCATCCTATGTACAAAAGTATGCTGCAGGACAGGTTTGTAAATGAATAACAAAAGCCGCAGCCAGGCCTTCCTTCAACCCCTCTCTCATTCCTCATAAAAACTTCATCGTTCATTGATATCCCTTCAAGCTCGTGTGGGAGGGGGGCCAAGCAAGCAAGCAAGCAAGCAAGCGCAAAGGGGAGGGAGGGAGAAGAGGGAAAACGCTTCTCTACCTGCTCAGAGCAAGTTGGCCGTCTCGCCGTCATCGATGATCAGGTTGCGCACCCTGAGCCCCTGGCTCTCGACGTAGTGCCTCCGCGAGATGCCCAGCCGCGCCGCGCCGGCCATCTCGGCGTACGCCGCCTCCCCGCCGCCCACCATGACCATGGCGATCGGGTGCCGGCGGACCAGGCCGCCGGGCGTCCGCTGCACGTCGTCGAGCAGGGGGCGGATCAGCTGCTCGCCTCCGCCGCCTTCCCTGCCTGCCTGCCCCCCTTCGTTGTCGTCGTCCGAGACCACGACGACGAGCTGCAGGCTGCCGGGCTTGGGCGTGGCGGGCGGTATGTTGGCGAGCTTCTCGCCAAAGGAGCAGCCGCCGCGCCGGACGAGGATGACCTGGTGGTCGCGCGGCGCCGACTCGGGCAGGGGCTCGGCGCAGGCGTCGCCGGCGGCGAAGACGGTCGTCCAGGGCAGCACCGAGGCGTCCACGGCGCCGGAGCTGGGCACGTGCGACCCGGGCGGGATATCTACCGGCGGGAGCGGCGCGGCGCCGATGCCCGTCGGCGTGATGGCCGACGCGTTGAGGAGGATGTTGTATGGCTGGTTTTTTGCCACGTGGCGCCCGACGCCCGGGATGCCGGTGGCGAGGGGCGCGCCGTCCAGAGACGAGACTATGTGCTGGAAGAAGGACTTGAAGAGCGTGGCGATATCGGAGGGCCGCATGCTCGTCGAGGTGTTGTCGCCGTCTTCCGTTGCCGAGCCTCGCTTGGCATCTATATCTGCTATGTGTAACGAGGCGGATTCAAAGCCCGCCTCTTCAGTCTCGGCGTCCTCGAGAGAAGGAGCCATGTCGGGTGTGGTGTCGTTGTCACCGCCAAGTATTACCTGATGAAGATGGTGTAGTTTGACAACCACAGGATCACGAACCAGGTTGAACCTCGGATCCGATATCTGGCCGAGCACGGCTCGATCGATTACGACCGATTCGTCGCGGCCAAGCGGCACATTATTAACGCGCGTGATCCGCCACTCCTGGTCGTTCTCGTCCTCGAGGCGCAATGTCAGCTTGAGACCAGAGATGCTAAGGACTCTGATCTTGTCTATACTGAGGCGTTCCAGATTGACATTTCCGAGCATGATGTTGAATGCACTGCCACCCGCGGGTTGCTGTTGAGTCTGCGCGAATTCGAGAGATAGCTCCACTGGTTGATTCACCTTGGCGCATATGCCGTCGTCAGGCAGCAGACTGGGAGGGAGCGTCCAAGGATAAAAGGTGTAGTTTGAAAGCGAGGTTAGGGGTCCAGGTAGTGAAGTAGCGTAGTGTGCGGCATGCAAGTCAGGTGCTAGATGGAGGTCAAGTAATCTTGAAGGATGATATATATCCGTTCTCGCCGCGATGATCGACCCAGTCAGGGGAACTTCTTTCGGGGGAACAGGGCAAGAGTTCGTGAATGGCTCTCCTGTATAAGTATCGACCTCCTTTGTCGTGACCGCGGGCGCGCGCTTCTTTCGAGGCGGTTGCTGCTTCTTGGGAATGATGAGAGGGTGGCCTTCGGTAGTGAAGACATATGCCGCATCCAAAGAATTGAGCGGATGCCCGTCGTCGAAGAGCAAATACATGTACTTGGCGGTTTCTCCGAGAAAGAAACTTTCCATGCGATCGCTCTTCTCGCCATCGAGGACATTTTGCAGACCTGCCCAGCCACACTCGGTCCAACATCGCCGAGTAATGTCGCGAAGGACCATCTCGCCCACATATAGATACCAGGGGTCCTTGGTAGCGCGGTAGATGTGGTAGACGGACTCGATGAACTCAGGCCGCAGGGGCCACCAGCCCAGGCCACCCTCCACTGTCTTGTCCCTAAGAGACCAGCGCTCCGGCAGAGCAGAATACTTGGTCCAGACCGCGGTGTAAAGAAGGTTCGTCTCGATGGCCTCCTCTAGCTCGCCGGCCAACGTCAAGAGGCCAGAGTAATAGGCCCCTAGGCTGTCAATCCATTGTGAAGCCAGTGAGCCTGTCCAGATATTGACATTCACATAATGCGGATGATCCCTGTCGCTGTAGAGATGCCTCTTGATGGCCGCGTGTGCTTGATGCCAAGCAGCGAGGAAGGAGTCTGGGGAGTTCTCCTCGTCGCTCAAAGGAGGGAACAGCGGGTTGGGGTTGAACTTGGTAGGCCGCGAATTGGTCTCAAGACCCGTCCGGTTCGGCAGTCCGTGGCCAGAAAGGAGAATGTGTGACTTGAGGGCGTACTCAAAAAAGCTGTCGGCACCTGCGCCGATGACAGAGAAAGCTCCGACCCATTTTCCGTGTTCAGCATCAACACCGGCTCCAATGAGCCCGATTTCGCTGCGCCGGTACCAGACAGCCCAGAAAGCGCGTTTGGCGAGCTCTTCAAACTTCGGATCGCCCGTCAGACGACTAAGCACCGTGAACTCGAGCACCAGACTGCCAGCGCCAGCACTACACGTCTCGGTAATTTCGGGAGGTCCCTCGACGTTGGCAGCCCCATCAGTGCCGTACAAGGGAGAGTTGACGTAGAAGGGAATGCCGTGGCGCAGGTTGACTCTGGGGTATGGCATGCCGGTCGGACTGTAGAACGCAGGAAGAAGGCGAGTAGCCAGGTCCAGAGCAAGACGCAGCAACTGCCCGTCGTACTTGAGACCATTGGGCCAGGATATGGTTGGCACCTTGAGGGTGTCCTCGGAGCGTGGAGGATGGTAGCCGTTGATAGGAAGTTCTCCAATCGCAAATAGATGCGCGCTCAGGAGTCCGCCAACCCCACGAATGACGGTCTCAAAGACCTGCACCTTGCTGTCCACATCGAAGCCTCGACCCCGGAGCCCTTGCCCGCTGGGACCAGACGTGCCATCTCCGTACTGTTCTACCAGTGCAGCAACTCCGTCTTGGAAGTCTCGAAGAGCTTTGGGTCCCGTCTCTCTCTTATCCGGTGGGGCGGAAGCTAAGATGGCCAGTGTCGAGAGGCTGTCGATCAAGGTCAATGAGTAGTTTCCGAGCACATCGTTGAGGGCTATGTTCCCAGGGTTTTGCGTGTCGCGAGTCAGAGGGACACAAGATACTGGTCGGAGCTGTAGACAAGACGGCTTAGCACACTGACATTGAATTCGTAGGGGTGACTTGCAGGGTTCTTACCTCGTCCTCGGGAAAGGCTATGTCCATGTAGTTGTCGTAACCATGGTAGAACATGTCTACAGTTTCCGCGCGCAACTTCTCAATGCGCCTGGCCGGCATGGCATCTGCCACGCCGGGCCAGAGCAGCAAGGAAACCAGTACAGTGAGTAGCCATGGCGCCATGAAAGCGAGGCTGAAGCCCGCCCTGGACCCGGACCCGGAGCAGCCTCTGACCAATGAGCAACAGCCCATAGCGGGCGTCAGCATCACCTGCGTCGTAAGGTAGAGGGATGCATGTGTGACAAGGTCCAGATATGACCCGCTTCAGGGCGGAAAGAGTCGAAGGGTCCTATGGAGCACGCAGTCGAGGCAGGCTAGCATCCATGGACGACAGTGTCTGGAAGAGCCGCATGAGCTAGAGAGGCGATTGGGATGACAGCGAGCCGGTTTGCGTGGTCTCGCGACACTAAAGCGTCCATGGGCCAGCAATGCACGCTATGCTGTCATCTTCCGGGGTAAGGGATCGCACGCAAGCCACCTGAGGCGCAAAGTGGGGCTCCAGACCGACCAGCCGATTACTCATCCGCTGTTTGTACCTACCTCTCACCAAATGCTTCTTCTGTTCCGCTCTCCTTACCAAGTAAATCCTCAACTCATGCAGACATCCACTGGGGTTATCAGACTCCGTATGAAACAACCCAAACCGCAGTAACGCTCGAATTTTAATTTGGCCTGGTGTTTTCAATGACGTCCCGAAACCCCTTCCACCTTTGGATTCGACACAGCATCGTTTCCTCCTTCACACTTACACGGCAGGAAGATGCTGCCGGGGCAGTCCACATGTCTTGACCTGACATCAGGCATACCCACTCTATGGCCTCCCTGACGGGTATAAATGCATCTCGCGCGACTCCTCAGGACGAGGCTATCGGCCTTTTCTTGCTCCAGGGGTAGGTCACCCAAGAGGCCCGTGCAAGACCTCTGGTTTTGTCCCCCGGGAACGTCAACCTTGGATCGGTGCCCTGTCCGCACTTTGCTAGCGCCTGGCACGTCGATCTCTACTTACAAGCAACCTTCCTGGCCGATGGTGTTCACATGTCCATTATGCTATACAAGCACCCTTCAGGTGCCGTTGGACTGCATCTGGAGTGAGAATGGTGTGGCCCGTCCATCTCCGTCATTGGTCCAGCAAGTGTAGGGCTCAATCTCAAACAACCGGGGGATGCGGCCGCGGTGGCAGCTCCCGAGCCAATCCTGCATATCCTCCTCCTTTCCAACAGCCCTATGACTGCCCTACGGTTTGAAAGGAAAGCCGAGGGGGCGCTATATCGGGCCGTTGAGCCACTATCACGCGTCTAAGGAACATCCAAGGGCATCGCGGTGGTCGGCAAACTGACAGTTGGTGCCGGTACGGTACCTAACCGCTGGCGACAAGGACAAGCTTATTCTCGACCCAACAGTCTGGACGCCTTGAATCAGCGAAATTAATCCGAAAATGCGAACCATGCTGCTCAGATGTGAGGTGCCGCGAACCACGCAGGGTGTGGCATGCGGCACGACCACCTCGGCCACACATCTGTGCTACCGTCTTTGCCCGGTGCAATACTCGGAGGACGCTCCAGTCCTACCCGCTCAGGAAGGTCGCCTGAGGAAGACTCTCGTGAGAGCACCGCAGGTTCTTTGGGTGACAATCCTCCATAGCACCACTGCCTCCACCCATCTTGCAAGATTTCTCAGGAATGTAAGAGTGAGAGGCCTAGGCGCCCCTGATGACCTGAGGTGAAGGTGGAAGCGATACGCATCCCGCATCTACTTGTACCAACCCCCAAGTCTAGATCCTGGTCTTCGCCGCCCGTGCCCCGAACCGGTGAGAGCTCCAAAGGAGTCGAGAAACACTCCACCGCAGCAGGCACGGGACGCGGATCAATGTTTGCATTCAGGCGCCTGGTTGGTGTCATTTGCGGGACATCTGCCTATTTGTCGACGCAAGCGAGCAGACTCGGGCGCCGCGAGATCTGTTGCTCCGCCCGTGACGGTGCAATCCCACACCTCTCGTTATAGTCTAGCTGTCACATCCTTTGCCTCTAACTACCTAGGTAGGTAGATTCCTCGCCGTTGTGACGACAAGGTAGGCCAGCCTTACAGGTTACGGCCGAGATCTCAGCGGGCGGGCAAATCTGCTAGGGTGCTATGGCAGTTGGGTGGCGTGTTGTACCGTTCCGCTTTGATCGACCGCGGAACACATGCCGCGGGACGGCGCCCCCAAAAAAAGAAACTCGATTCTCCAGAACCGAACCGGGGAAACTGTAAACATAACTTGATACAATCAACGCGGGAGGCGGAGGGAAAAATATACCGAGGTGGCAGTGGATAAGCCTCACTCAATCTAAACTGCAATTTGGGTGTCAAGCACTCTGCCTGCCTTTGTGTGACACAAAAGCCGTGCCTCATCTGTGCGTCTGTCTACCTATCGACAGATGGCATCGGTGGCGGCAACAGGACAGACACAGGAAAGGTTTCACAACTGGGGGGTGTGGGAACGACGCATGTCCAGGAGACAGAAAAGAGCGAGAGTGGGAAAAAACAAAACAGAACTGGACTTGGGGACAACTCGAGCCTGCGCTGCGGCCGGCCCAAAGGGGGGGACGGCCATGATAGGATCATTCCTGCATTTCCTTTCCACTTTTTTCGTGATGCTAATTTCCCACACTGTCGGTAGCGAGGGCGCGACAGAGAGGTAGGTACAAGGGGAGAAAAAAAGGTGATGGCGGAGAAAAAAGAAAAGAAAAATAGACACGCCCCCCCCCCCCCTCCCCGGTCCGCAATGCCTCCGTTCTCGCATGAATAGAGAAAGTCGTTTGCAGAATTCAGGGAGGTCTCTCTCTCTCTCTCTCCCCGCCCATCCATCTCGCTCTTCCGGAGTCAGGTATCCCTTTCGGCCCCCTTGTAGTACTGCAGACACAGACAGACCTGCTGTCCGTCTGTCCACTGCTGCTACCACCCCAAAGCGCTTCGGGTTGGCCCATCCGGCATCCGCCGGAGAGAAAAGGACGACAAGGGAGGATCAAAGTGGGCAAAAAAGAGCTGGTTAGGTACTGAGATATTGTCCCCCCCCCTCCCTCGGAAGAGAATGTTGGTGGTGTTGCTGCGACCCTCTAAGCGCCGCCCCCAAACTCTCGGGAAGGGGCTTGGGCTTGTGAACGGACGACTCACGGCGCGACACGAAAGCCATGCAAAGAGGGCTGGCTGTCAAGCTTGCTATCTCCGGGGGCCCAACAGGCGCGGGGGGGAGTGGGTGATGAACCAGGTTCAAAACCCTTGGCTTGTGGGAACGGTGAGTTGCAGTGAACTGCACATCACTTGACTTCCCACGTGTGATCTGGACTGCTTGCGAGGCCAGCACTCGTAACTCCTCAAACATCAAAGTGTTTGTAAGATCGGTCAAGTGTGTTATTTAAACAGTCTAGGTCAAAAAGGTCTAATTTGATCGCCAGATAAGGTTGGATAAGTCGAGGCTGCATCCTCGCATCTGTTTTTGCCGTTAAAGTGAAACCTTGTGTATTCTGTGTGGGTTCGGTCACGCTGACAACAGCTCTTTAAATATGTCCAAAATAGACACGAGACCTATAGGTGTGTTGCACTGCCATCTGCGAGTATTGTGTTTGGGTATCAAATAAGTACCAAGTGACATCGACGTCATGAGACCCGTTCTCTTTCCGGGCGGCAACCCATATCAGATATATTGTTGGAAAGCAACACAAAGAGAAACACAATATCGAGGCACACTGATATTCTCATGACGATTGGACAGCAAGCTACGCTTGACGACACTCAATACCCCTTCCTTTGTCAGTCTTGATGGTAAAGCAGTCAAGGAGTTCCATATCATGTTTGGTGTGCCACTTCTAAGAAGATTAGGAAACAATAACAAAAACGAAGAACAATTCAGGTATCGTGCAAAGTTACCCACCCCACCAGTTGTTCCAATTCGCAAACAATGCCACCCAAAAAAAGTATGAACAGTCCGAACCGGAATGGCGTAAGCCTGTGATCGCTGTCTTTTGCTCATAGAAAAGAAACATTGCCCTGTCCTGATCCAGCTGACAGAAAGCTGCAAAGGAATGTTTGTATGCCCAAAGACGGTACAAGATATTGAAAAATGCCAGATCAGACAGTAAGTATACGAGACCTGTCAGAATGAAAGATGGTAAGAATAGTTCGAAAATCCCAATCTTGTGGGCAGGACCGAAACAGCTCGTGGTGGTGCTGAAATTCCAGAAGCTCGTCATCCCCGAGCAGCTATCCGGATGGCGCAAACGGTCTGTTCTGAAGCCTGGAATGAGCAATCAGTTGCTCACAGGCTTGACGAGCTACTCGCTCGCTCTGGTGACTGCCTACGTGTTGGGAATGGCCCATATCGCTCCTCGTGTAGGTCATGTCCATCATCTCTGGGGTGGAAGTAAAAGCTGGCGAGTGGCTCTCTTCCTTGATTGCGTACTTGCGGTCGAGTTGGTCAAGAACTTGGTCTTCCTGCTCCGTGGTGTATTCTGGCTCGTCCGAGAGTGCCATCGTCGTCCCAGGTATGACTTCATAAGTAGTTGGGGGAGCTGTCATATGGTGAGGAAAGGGGTACTGAGCATGCGGCATGTCGACGGGTCTTCCCCAGCTCATCATTGCGTTGTGTTGATGCTGTTGCTGAGCGGCTCGCTTTCGTTGCGCTAAACGATTACGGCGGCGGAGCTTTGTTGCCTCGTCCATCGTTGGTTCTTCGAGACCCATTTTGACTAGTTGAGACTCGATGTGTTGTGGTTTCCACTCCCAGATTTGCGCACCGCCGAGTTCCTTCATCCTCGCGATTATGCGTGCGTAGCGACGTTCTTCTTCGTAAAAGAAAGCCTGTCTTAGTATGTCCTTCTGTTCGTGGAGTCAGTCATACCATTGCCGATCCTTGATCCCAGGAAGTTGCGCCAGCAGCTGTACTTACCTCGCCTTCGGGCCAGATCGCATGCTTGCAGACGGCCCGTGAGATTTTCATCTGCAGGGCTGCCTTTTCCTTTGTGCACCCAAAGCGCTTCTCGTAGCCACTCTTCAACTGGTCCCACATTCCTTTACCCTTCTCGTCCACGAGTTTCTTTCTGAGATCGAACAGGTACCTCTCTTCCTCGCTTGCCTTGTCACTAAGCATCAGCTGCGGCACCGCGCCCTGCACAGGCCGTGGGACATGACTAGAGCTCGAGTGAACGCTCGGCGGCTTGGGAGCACGGGAACTGCCTTTTGATTTCTTACTTCGCTCTCTTGTCTTCTTTGCGTCTTTATCTGCGGCAGTGCTTCGGAGAGTCTGCCCTGGGCGTCCTGGGGCTATCGGTTGCAGCATGGTAGGATCTCTGAGTTCTTGGATGGTTGAGGGACGAGGGTTTCTGAGCATGGAAGGCTGCGGCTCAGCGAGGATAGGTGCATTTGTCGGCCCTGCAGTGGTGCTAACAATGCCATTTCTACCGGAAAGGGGCGAGTCCGGATTTGCTTTGAGGAAGAAGCTGGGCTCAACACCGACGTAGCCTTGATAATTGTTGGTCTGGCCAGGGGCAGGATACTCGGACTCGGTCGCTGGTTCAGAAACCCCATAGTGGCCGTAGTAAGGGACGGGTGCACTGTCCTTCGGAGACGCCCCGCCCATGTAGGCAATGTCGAAATGACTCTCGGGCTGGGCATGGATGGTATTTATGGGCGAGGATGCCTGGCTGGACACGCCCATGTCGTATGGTCCGTAGAACATTCTGCTGCTTCCAGGCGGTGTCGGTTGTTGGGCACTAGAAGTGGATGGGTGATAGGTCTGGCGCAGTTGTTTTTGCGCTGTTTGCTGAATCGGCGGCGAACCAGGACCGGAGACCGGAGTGAGAAGAGTTGAGTCTGCCGTAGCGGGATAGTTGAAGCTTGACACCTGGGATACCCTTCAGCAACCGCCGACTTAACTATCGCCTACAGGCGAAGCACGCAGCGCGTCAGATCCGCGGGAGTTGCCACACTTACAGCACTAAATGGAGTCAGGTCTTGTGGGGTGGCGTAGGCAATGGTAGTTGGCGTGTTGCTGGAGCATGTGGCATGGACCAGACGGGTATCAACGTGCATGCGATCTGTTCGTTGCTGGCCGTTTGGCGCGCCGAAGGGAGACCCTGACATGACCAGGTAGGCGGATTGCCCAGCTCTAGTTCGTCAATCAATAGGTAGAGAGCCAAAGAGACGTAGTGTAGAGTAGTTGGACAATAGAGCAGTTGGAAGAGACGAGAGGCAAAAGAAGAGATGTGAGGTCGTCAAGCTCTGGAGGCACGATGTATCTTGAGTCGGACGTGGTGGCGTGGGACGGACTGTTATATGTCTGTGGTTTGGGAGAGAAACATGGGCTTCAACAAGTCAATCTTCGAGTCTGCCTCTCGGGGTCGACTTTTGTGGCCAGGCTCCAGAGAAAGGATGATTCGAAAGCAAGGGGACACTGCCTTATTATCAAGGAAGAAGGGTCGTGGTGTGGTCTGTCGTCAAGGGTAGTGGAAGAAAGTCGAGAGCGGGAGCAGAGGGTGGATTAGGCAGTGAGTGGTATCGATGTGAACAGGGTGGAGAACATCTCATGGTTCCTAGGGCCCGTTCCTGGAAACCGCCCTGAGATGCATGTACACACTTCTGAAAGATGCTCGATGTGAGGTACTGCGTGCCTGGCCCGATGCCTCTCTTGACGATCGACCAGGCAGGGGGGTTGACATGAATGCATTCGACCAACAGGGGACAGCGACTTGACTTCTTCTTTCATATGCGGGGGCATGGCCGTGGGTACGCATAACCGCCGACCGCTTCTCAATGGCCTGGGCTCAGTCCTGCCGTGGGCAGGGGGTGGCATCATGGGCAGGGGGGGTCAGAAGCAAGCAAGCCACGATGGTGGTGGTGATCCATCGAGATATTCCGCACAGGCATGCATGTCTATACAGACAGCTCAGACTACCACGGTACATGACCCGACAAAACTCCAGGAAAGCACCCTGGCGAAGCACTGCTACCCATACTACTCGGGTCTAGTCAAGTTCTCGTAGGCGGTTGCATATGTCGGTGGTGTTGAGGCGCCTAACCCCGACTTTCGTAGTGGAACTCTTGGGCAAAAGTACTGTCTACGCCCTCTGAACTTCGGCTCAGGGACAGTCGCAACGCATGGCGAGCGAGACTCGGCAATGGCACTGCGACTTGCGGTCGGAGCCGGTAGAGACTGGAGAATGCGCCCACTTGCCTTACCCGAAAGGGGAGCAGAACAAATCAGCGCACATTGGAGGCTTGACAGTCAGATAAGTCGACACCATTAGCAGAGGGGGGTGTGCTGAAAGAGGCAAGGCAAGGCAAGGCAAACAGCGTGGGCGGGCGGGAAGGGTGTGCTTCTTGGGCAGAGCACACAAAAAGTGCAAATGCAAACAGGACCCCGAGTTTGGTCTGATGTGTGTGTGTGTGTGTGTGGGTGGGTGTGGTGAAAGTGGAAACGGGTGCTTGTGACGAGATACGAGCCAGAAAATCCCAGGGAAGCGTTTGCCGAACCCTTCACCTTCAAAGTATGTAGGTAAAAGACAGATGCAGGTGGGATGGGGTCCAGAAAAGTAGAGGCAAATGGAAGACACAGGAGGAATAGAGGAAGAGAGGGACAGACAGGACGAAGGCATTCCTCGGGAGCAAAATCGGTGCCGATATCATTACCAGCAGTAGGGAGTGCCCTTGTCATTCACGCACGCCTCTGCAGTGGACCGGCTTTCCACCGGGGGTTTGTACCTTGACTGATGCGGGCCGTTACCGGGGAGGGAGGAGTGTGTCACAGAAACCAAGATGTGATACGATCACTCAATAACGGAGGAACCAGGAAAAGACACAGCGAGGATGACATGGGATATCAATGGAGGCAAGTGAGCATGGCATTCGAGGCTTTCTCAACTATTTGGAATCAAAGTCTGGTCGACACGTGGAAAAGAAAAGCTCCTCGACCGCCTGAGCTTCGAGTAAAGAAAACGGCCGAGGCGAATCGAGTTGAAAAGTGACAGTTGAGGAGGATCAGCAGGTGGGAGGGGAGGGGTGGAGGGTCCGGAGGGAAGTCGCGACAGAGAGAGAGAAAGAAGTGAGTGAGAGAGTAAGAGGGTGTGTGTCTAGGAAAGGAACGAAAAAACTGACGAGCATGGGAAAAGGGAAAAGATTGACTAGGTCAGTCAATCGCTTCTGTCTGGCCTCCTCTCCCTCTCAGTCCATGAAAAAAAAAGTCAAGGCCGAGAGGACGAGACAGGACAGGCCCCAGGGCAGACAGAGAAAGAGCTGCCTTGGGTGTGTGCGGGAAAAGAACTTGAACGAGGGAAGGTGGTGGTGGTCCAGTCCTCGATGGCGGAAGGAGCAGGGGTTGGTGTTTGGAGAAGTGGATCCCCTAAACTTGGGTGGGTGGGGATGCATCCTGGTACGTACGTACCATGTAGCTCTCTAGGTACCCAGGTACCTACTTGCCTTCTGAGCGCGGCCATTGATGAAATCCATTCCACATTCCGCCATGGCATGAGGCTAGCCAGGATGAACCATTCCCCAGGCTGCCGATTCTTTTTTTTTTTTTCCCTTGCCAGGGACAGTAGCTCAGGAAAACAGCATCTTCGTAAAAGCTCCAAACGCGATTGGGCTTCGACCTATCGAGCTTGTTCAAAGAACTAGGTAAGCGGGATCGTACCTACTCCGTAGATGATATACCCCTCGTCAATGAGACTGTGGATACTCACAGTTTAGTGCTTGGAAACCCGGCACCCCCGGCCCTAGGGTAATCCTCCAGCTACGATAGCTTTAACATCTAGGTGCCGCAAAGGACTGGACTAAGCTCGGTCCACCAAGGTTAGTCGAGAATCAAGAACCGTCTGCCGCGCATTGCGTTGTTCTCGCTGGCATTTTGGGGGCTCAAATTAGCGATCGAATGAGATCAGTTCCCGACAAAGTTGAAGATGAAACACGTCCAAGGGGGCTGTGACCTGCTGGAATATGCGGGCAGCCGTAACCTTGAATGGCATCACCACGGCCACGTCCAGGACAGGCGGCATGATGCCAGTCCAACCTAGTTCCTTGTCCTCTTCTCGTCTCGTCATGATAGCTACACGTCTAGTTTAGGGTCGGGATCTAATACCGCTTTCACACCACTTCACGCCAGAGGGTGCTAATCTGCTCAAGGAGATTGGCAGGAAGCGCTATGTGGGCCTTGGGAGATCGGAAGCTTGGACGCGCCCCTTGGCCGAGCACGATGATCAGCACAGACGTTGTCCAAGTATATGACACGTCTTAAGAAATCTTATGCGGAATGTTTTAATATAGGGCAGTTGCATGGCGCGTGGGGAGAGGGGAGAGGGGAGAGGGGAGGGATGCAGATGGAGGGAGATCAAGAATAAAGAGAATAGCTATGCGCGTCTGCCCTTAAGAAGTCACAGCTTGAGTGCTATGCGATGCTTCGTTCCTCGACGAGTCGCCAGCGGGACATGCCCAGCACCTGATTTGGCCACTTTCGAATCAAATGATGTATAAGTTCTGTCTCGATGGCGGCTGCTGCCGTGGTTGCAGATTGGAAGTGCAAGTGTTGCGAAAACCGTTGACACATAGGTACCTACCTAGCTAGGTACCTGGTGTGTGCGGGATGGAAGGATACATCGTCACAAACGGCGGAAGTGCTCGAGGTACAAAGCACGTTCTGTTCTGTATTTGGCTGCAGCTGAACGCCATTCCCTGAGGGAACTGCGGCGCCCCCAAAGCTGCGACCAGGGGCGATTCGAGATGGTGTAGGTTCCCGTCGCTGATCGCAAACAGGGTGTCACGAGCCCCATCGCAGATTTTGCAACCATGTACCTACACCCACTTCACTCTGGGGTGCCATTCTTTCATCCCCTCGAGCCTTTCTGACGCAATGGTCCTCCAGCCCAACCGCAATTTGCGCGTCATAAACCCTTCCGTGCTCGCACATTAGGGCATCGTATCGGCGGCGAATGGGAAGGCAAAGACGGTCCCAGCGAAAAGAGACGGAAGCAGAGCATTCCATATTCGGGACCGAACGATAGAGTAGCAGAACTAAGGCGCAATCTGCATCGTGCGCAGCTGGTGCCTACCGGGCGACCGCAAAAAGGGGCCTGGCGGGGAAACTGGCTTGGGTGCCAATGCTACCCAGTGGTGACCTCACGTCGAAGAGACTGGATAAGTCGGCGAGTCGAGAGGGACTTGCGAGCGGCACTCCGCTTTGAGAAGGGACAAAAGGGAGAAAAGGGGGGGGGATCAGGGAAAAAAAGACAGGGAAAGCGGAGGGAAAGAGGAGGAATCAGCCTGCCGGACCAGTCAAGGTCGAGAGTGGCTTTCAGGTGGCCCCACCGTTCCAGACTGTCGGGACGCGCTAGCAGGGAACTCCCTGTAGTCAAGTCGATGCGGTGTGGTTCGACTCGTCCCTTCCTCGTCCACTCCTTGCTGCGCATGGGGCAGCCGTTGGTGGGATTACGCCTCGCCCCGCACCCGCTAAGCCTGATCGGTGCCTAGCCTAGTCCCTTTACCCGCGCGCTTCAGTGTGACAAGTCCGTTCATTGGCCTCAAAGGCGACAGGCGAATTGGCATTGCTGTCTTTCATGATGCATCTGCCTGTTGTCGTCGTTTTCTTTTCGCTTGGGCCGAGCCAACAGCATCGCGTTGGGTACAGCACAGGATCGGCATCCGCAGGCACCAACACCAGCCCGTCGCAACGGCGCAACGGCGTAACCTCGAAAGGAGACGTTGTTGGAGCATCCGAGATCAAGATCGGTGTTGATAGGGCGACTCCCGGTCCCTGTCTCAAGGCCATCCAGTCCCTGGTGATTGTCCAGGCGCAGCTCGCGTGTCCGTCCACTGATACCGCCTGGTCGATAGCCGAGGCTGTGCCACCCCAAGCCTTGCGAGCCTTGTAACCCGGCAGGTCAGGCTTTCTCTGCCGGGTAGGGTGCCAGTTCCTTGTCAGGCACCACACACGCGGTCACTTAACAGACGGGCTTGACAATCTGCAACCCTCCTTTCACACCTCGCCGCCGGGGCTGATGAGGGCCGTTGGCTGGCCTCATGGCCCCATGTTTGAGATCATGCACTGAAGCGCCGAAACGAACTGCCGGGTCCATCGATTGGCGTACAGTGCTCGCAACAGCCCACAGCTCCTCCGCAACCGCGTCTCTTTTCTCGATCATATAGCATCGTGGCGTCTGATTCTTCAGTAAATATGGAGAGTATCCCGCACTTCGACCAACAACCTCAGCGTTGATTGAACCAAGTTTGATACTTGCCGGAACTTCGTATTGTACACGCCATTAACACAGCGTAAGCGCCGAAAGCGCGATCAGCATGCGTTCTTGATGCCCCATTGCTACCTCGTGGGTAGTGTTGACCCGTTGTATTGGGAAGGATCATGGGGCTTCTCGCGGGCCAAAAAGGGTCGAACAACTCCATCCGCAGCAGAAAGCGGAACTATATCGCGGAAGAGTGCTTTGCAAAATCTTGATTCGGACCAAGGCCTCATCCTTGCATCTCTTTTGGCGTGTATCACCCCAAGTATGCAGGTGCTGCCAGACAAGCAAACGTGGAATGGACTGCGGCGAATAGCGAGCACTAGAAACGCGACGCCTTCCCCATTCAGGAGAGCCATCAAAGTCGTCACATCCACGATCCACGCATCGAGGACGACCGGTAAAATTCAATCATGGCAAAAGTCCACATCCTAGCCAAGGTTTACTGCAATCTTGGAGGTTGTCCCTCACTCCCTGTAACAGCGTGACCAGTTCTCGTTCCACCTGCCCTTCTTGACGCGCCCCAAACAAAGCCGATGGCAACCACTATGTTGGCATTCCGAGGGCGCCGTGCGTCTCATACCGGCAATCTTCTGTTTTCTCCCCGTCGAGCTCCTTGAAGGAATGCTGCGACTCCAAGAGTATTGTCCGTGCAACCGTTTCGACTGCCTGATGGCTGCCCCGTGGACATCTGCCGTCGACACCAGGGGGGAGGGCCTCTCGACTCCTCACACCTGGTGGCTAAACCCTATCTAGAAGCACTCAGAGGCGGCGATCAATGCTGCCGAACTTGTCCTGACAGGCAAAATGGTCCATCCATGCCGCTGGCTGCAGCAGTGGCATCGACATCGACCAACAGGAGAGCAGGCTCGGGTACTCGGGAAGACCGTCTTAGCCCCCCCTTCCCTGTGACTAGTCCCTGACGTGCTTGACCGTTGCCCAAAAAATCTTCTCCCCTGTGCTACTAGCACGGAGGTGCCCGACTTCGTGTCAAAGTGGTTGGCCTACTGCTAGCTGGGCATGCTAGGGCTTGTGACAGACCCCTGAGCACTGCTCATTGGTCCCCCCCTATCTTGACCGGAGCGACCACGACACCGAACTGAGAAGGCACATGGTGAGCTCATGACAGCCATCTGCTCATGTAGCGGCCTGTCGGTGACTAGGCACCTCGCTCCGCTCCTCTCGGGCGGCTTGTAGCCCGCACCCACGCGATCATCATTGGACGATGACCTCGACACCCTCTCGAGCACGGCGACACCCAGCGCTGGCTTGAAGTCAAGAGCCGACACTAGTCGCGAGGAGGTGGTGCGCCACCGAGAAAGTGCCCGAGCATCTGTAATGACACCCCATACGACGCTCTGCGTCTCCATCCCCTTCTCTCAGTGGAGCTTTCCGCCCACCACTCTGAAGGAGTATCTGTCCATTCTAACGGCCGCAACGGCGGATACTCAGACCTACATGTCCCAGCACGGTAGGGAAGAGAGTAAGAACTGACCAAGCGCCCTACTTTGGAGACCCCAAGTAGAGTCCTAGATGCATCCCAACCCTTCTGCTGTTGAGTCTCTGCCACTCAAGTCTCGGACATACCCGCCCGGCGGACGAAAGCGGTGGGCTCGTCCCCAAGTGAATCCCAGGACGATTGTTTGAATCCTTTTTTTTCCCTGCTTCTGGCGCTGTGCCTTGCCCACTTTCGACACCCTGGTTCGTTCGACCGCTCCGGGAGCAGCGACGCGGCAACGATGCAAAGAGTCATCATCACAGTCTGCCTGTCAATGACAAAAGATGCCTTGCGAGCGCTTCTTTTCTCTCATACTTTTTTGTTTCGGGCCATCTACTAGAGCGTATTATATAGTTGGTCGCCACCATTGTTTGTTTTGACTGGTCGGGCGCCACGGTCGTGTTCTGGGTGACCGCCCGTGGCCCGGCCCCGACCCGGCCGAGCGCCCCCCTTTTCAGGGCGATGTTGGCTTCTCCCGGCGCGAGCAGCTGCGCCCCTTGGCGAAATCGTCCAAAAGGTGTGCATGGCAGAATCGGGGAGGCAACGGTGCTTGTGCTCGGTCCGGTCCGTCGAAGGGATCTCGCATTCTGGCGCCGAGCGGACCAACGTAAGGAGCTAATGACTGCGTTCGCGCCAACACTACCACTGTTGGCTTGGAAGCCTGCCACTGACCTGTACGTTCATTCTAGTCGACGGTGATCTTGTCATTCGTATCGATTTGGTAGTTACATTTCGCATCGCCTTAGGAAAGTGACTGGCTTGTCTAGATGCAAAGTTTGTCGCCTCAGTAACTTCGCACCTTATGTTCATATCAATATGATATAATGCAATGAATCGATTTGTTTTGAACAATCTGATGTGTTTTATTTTGTGTGTCTGGGATAGACCCCGTGACAGGACACTTGTCCTCCCAGCAGCAATTATTACACACGGGGTATTCTACCTGCTTCACTAAAGTCAATAACCAGAATACCGTTTCGAAAAGCGCCACCATAACCCATATCACCTTTTGTGCATACTCAGTTGCGCTCTTTTGGTACCTTAAGGCATCCCCTCCTACGCGCCCTCTAGGGGTGGAATCATGTTGTAGTTAAAATCAAGCAGGTTGTCCAGCATCCAATGCTGTGGATCGAAGAAGTCATAGTTTCCAGGGTTGCCAAATTCGTTCAGTCCCTGGAAGAGCGAGTTCTGGGGGCCTGCCAGGCCAGAGCCACCATTGGGCGTCATGGCACCACTTGATGCTGACAGTAGACTTGCAGGTAAGCCATGTGTAGGTGGCATCAGCGTGCTGTCTAGATGTGTGGATGATGCTGAGGATTCATTAGCGGAATCTGGATTTGTTGGATGTTTCAGAGCTGCGATGATCAATCAGCATTGAAATAACATGACTGAACAAACGTCACTTGGGGGGGGGGGGGAGGTGAGGGGGTGTAGCCTTACCATCCAGAGTCCCACGTCCTCTGTTTTGATACTCCTCTCTCCAATGCCAGATAGAATCGAAGACCAAGCTCATGCTGTGCCTACACCTTACTTTCAGCTGCAGAGAGTCGTCAATCTTAGCAGCAGGGTCGTCGTCGTGGTAAGCCTGGGTTCCAGAGTCCAACCGGGCGCCATTCCACATCTGCACCATCAGCTCGGCCAATCTCCAATTCATGTCATTGTTGACGACGCTGGTGGCTCTAATGGCTTGTATGGTTTCGTGGAACAGGCGACGGCCCCTTTCGAAGTCAATTGACCTCGAGAAAAAGGAGCGCATCAGCTTCAGCAGGGCAAAGCCTGCCGCCACAAGCATTTGTTGGAGGTAGTTCGTGACATACTTGAGGATCCCGCCGCCAGGGCGCTCGAGAGCCGAGTTCTTGTCGGCCTCGATGACATCATCGAGGAACGCTACAGTTGTACGCCACAGTCCCAGTAAATCGTCCATGTAACCAGGAGTCGTACTCGAGTCGAAGAATCCGGCCAGCCTCAAATGCAGCCCTGCCGCCTTAAGGTGTAGCTTGGCAATAGGCGAGACGTTGTTCCGCGATAGTATCGCGGCGTGAAGTTCGCTGTATTCTCGCCTGAACACGCGCATCAGGATAGCTCGATGCTCGTCTCCAGCGACACCACGGGAGTCGCTCGCATTGCTGTACATCTCCTTGGAGATCTTGTCGCAAAACCTCTCAATCTCGAGTCTCGCCTCGAGCTCTTCACTCAGTTGGAAAGGCCCGGACTCTCCCGGACGAACCGCCAAGGTCCAATCGTACAGCGTGGACGCAGGCTGACCGTAGCCCGTCCCGATGCTCTGGCCCACAATATTGCACACAGCCCACGTTACCACCCGGTCATGAAGCTGGTCCTTATTAAGCTCGACTGCGATGCGCGTAAAATCATTGATGTGGCTCGGACGATGAAGCCCGATACCAGTTGCGACCTTCATGAGCACTCCGCACAGAATATGTGTGGGATCGGACGTGCTCGTACTCGTGGGCAAGGGCCACGTGCAAAGGAGACACAGTGCCTTTACGACAAAATGCGTCCCTGGAACTTCCCCGATTGTCGACCACAGCAGTCTTGACAATGGCTGGGAGAGGGATTCCAGCAGGGTTGGGTCCGCAGCGTAGCGTCGTGCGGCAACGGAGATAATGGTCCAATAAAGCAGGCTGTGTTGCTGATAGTACTGCTCCGGAGACTGGATTGGATTGAGGAAAGGAAGGAAGGGGTGATAATGAAGGAAATACTCGGCAAAGAGCGCCTTTTCCGCGTCGTCAGTGATGCGTACTCCCTCGAGCTCGCGGCAGAAACGAGGGAGGTTATAAGAGCCTCCGCGCTTCAGCGTAAGGAGGGACGTGACTGCCTCATCGGAACCCATCAGCGAGGGATTCCTGGTGTGGCTGTAGACGCTGTTGACGATGGGTGACTGGATTTGCGACTGCATATCGTCGTCGTCTTCCACCATGAAGCCCTGGGCCTTGGCTCGTTGCACATTGAGCCGAAGTTTTTCTATCTCCCTCTCCATCTCTGCGTGCTTCGAGCGTTTTCCTACGCGCTTAAAATTTGACTCAATTTTGCACTCGAGCTTGAGACGGTTGCATCTCGAGCAGCTCTGGAATGGGTCTTGTTGGACATCGCAACGAAGCTGTGGAAATAGGTTAGCACGTTGACACCCATGCATGAAGACGACCAATTGGTCAATCGCTGTGTACGTGCAGTTGTGGCTAGAGGATGCGGTTGGCGGGCACAGAGCTCCGTCCAGATCTAGTGACTCACCTTTTGTTGTCGACACTCGTTACAAGCTCTCTTGACGCCAGGCTGCCGCTTTTTCTCATGCTGATCGAGCGTATCGTCGTCATGATCATGGAGCACGCTGCCAGGGCTGCTGTCGATCGTGCCGGCGGCGCTCCTCTTTCTCTTGGCCGCTCCATTGGCCCCGGCGTGGCTGCGGACGCTCACGGGGCTGGTCGGGCTTAGTGAAGCCGCCGAAACGGCTCCGAAGTGGATGGAACCATCCATGCAAAAGGCGGTTCCCGAAAGCCGGGAATTGAGCCGCTGTCCCGGCACGGAAGCAAAGCGTTCGGCCAAGCACTGCCGATAAGTCGAAATAGCACACCTATTGGACACTCCGGTATCGCGGTGTTGACATTGGTGGTGTTGAGTTTGGAGAAGCCGAAGCTCGGAGCAAGAGGGGCGCGGGGTTTTTCGACAACGGCTTGTCAGGTGAGACTCTAATAAAGTCTTGGGAAAATCTGAGTGGCGGGTGCCCACTTTCTCTTGCCTTGCGAAAACATGCGTCACGTGGCTGATTGTGGCCTTTTCGGTGCATTCCGCCCCTGCCTTGCCGCTTTAGGAAGTACCGCCTGGCATGTCCAACTCTGTCGACAGAGCTGGCCCTTCTCGAGAGCCTCGTCAATGGCCTAAGCCGTGCTTCTGCTCTGGGGCCGTTCAAGAGTCGTCTCGGAACATACATAAGCAATGACGGACGCACCGCCGACTGCATCGCCTCGCGTCTTGGTCAAGGGCACTCTGCGGCCGCCAGCGCCCTGTCCTCTCTCTTACACCCAAGGCCCGACCCCCAAGGACGAAGTGGCATTTCAGAAAGCAGGATCACAACGGCAAACTCGTAAGGACTCTTCGGCACTTGATTTGATCCTGAATTGTGCTAATTATGGATGACAGCCGCCCCGGTTGAGGTTGTTTCAACCTCTCTGCCTCAGCCCTTTGTGAATCCTGCCGGCGGCTTGCAAGGCCGTCCTTCAGCGTAAAGGACAGGCTTGTATGATGGCGGACGAAGCTGTCAACCTCGAGAGAGATGCTTGAAACGCAGAGCCTTGTTCAATAAGGTCCAAACCGGGTATTGTAGTGAACGAAAGTTCCTGCGTAAAGAGCAGTGGGCCTTCGTTCATGCGTTGATGATAGCTTCATGTTGGGGCTGGTCTTGCCCTTGAGTTGCATCGGCCAGGTAGGCTCAACCTTAAAAGAGAAGGCCCGACCAGAGACCACACCTGATTTTCAGCCATCATTCGTACTTGTACCGCACTTGTATACCAGGCTGGCATTGGACCTTTCCCCTTGAACTCTTTGCCTTCTCCTATCGCGTCTTTGCTCTCTCAACCTCAGTCGACCTTTGGCGTTTCAGTGGCCCCGTTCAATGGACAAGCCCTCCACGCTGACCTCTTCATTTCCTTACTTCCCTCGTGCATCTTGATATCTCTCGTGTTCAATTCATTCCTCCACTTTGCCTAGACATGTCCCGTTCTCGAAGAGATACCTCAAGAATCGAATACGACCTATCACCCACCCCCCTTCACCGTTTTCGAGTACCTCACCTGTCGCTCGATAATGTAGAGACGATCAAGATGCGGGATCTCGAGGCGTTGAAGAAGGAAACAAAGCTCAAAGGACGAGAAGAGAAAGCAGTTCTAAGACTCAGACGGTACTATACGATCTTTAGGTGGTGGCGTGGGGAATGTATATATATATTCATCTGTCTTTTGGCGACTGGCTTGCTAGTACTTGTGCTCAGCACGTACAATAACCGTCCCGTCCCAGCGCCGCATTGGATTGGAAGTTTGCAACTGGATACCTTCATCATAGCCATGATCACCATTATCCGAGTATCCATGGGGGCCATCGTAGAGAGCTCTCTGAGCCAAGCAGCCTGGATCTGGGTATCTCAAGCCCGGCAGCAAAGTTGCAGACACAAAGCGCGACTTGGCGACTTCAAGATATTCGATGAAGCATCACGAGGGTTGTTGGGAAGTCTGAATCTGCTCTGGCATCTAAAAATAAGGTACGATGCGTGCCATATTGCAGGAACCTACCATTAACCGTTGATATCTAGCCACGTGGCTTGTGTGGGTGCTATTATTGTTGTTCTTGCCCATGGATTCGAGGCGTTCAGTCAACAGATGGTCATTCTCGAGCAGCGACCCCTTGCGAATAACAACGCCACATTGTCACCGCCAAGGAGCGAGAGGTGGGATTACTTTGTTCGCCGTGGATGGAGCTCAGGCAAGTCTACAGTTCTTTAAGCAGGCCTTGAATTTCGCTAAGAGAAGCCAATAGACCTGGTCCCTGGCCTCTCCACGAGGGCGGCGATCTACAGCGGAATCATATCTACAGATGCCTCCCCACTGATCGCTCCATGCGAGACAGGCAATTGCACATGGCCGACAATTCCAACACTAGGGGTGTGCGGAGAATGCCAGCCTGTCAGTGTGGCAGATAGCTGCGACAAGGATGGGAACAGCTGCAATTACTCGACCCCCTCTGGGACTATCATCCAAGCGTCCCCGATCATAGACACAGGGTCTTTCAAAGTGGCATCCAGCAACGGGTCTGTATTTCGTCTGAACGACACTCATCGCGCGTATCTTTCGGTCTTCGACCTCTTGGAGGTGTCTCATATGACAGCACAACCGTCGTCGATCTGGGCCAGTGAATGTGCGCTCTGGTTCTGTATTCATGCCTACAGCATTTCGGTGAGGAATGGCCAGCAACAACAAACTCTCCTCGGAACCTGGCCCGAGACACGACTTGCGTACCCCAACAGTGTTCACGGATCAGAATATGTGTTTGTCAACACAACCTCTGCGCTCGATATCCCTAACGATGCGAGATATGTGGTCACGACGGACGCTCTGACAGCTCTCCGGAATTTCATGGGACCTTTGTTCATGGGGGCCGTAAACGACAATGCAGCAGCCATTGACTACTCTTCTGACTGGATCGAGGCTATTTGGAATGCGACGTACGACCTTCCTGGATGGATGTCGACTTTCACCAAGACTCTGACAAATGAGGTACGGCAGCAAGGGACGATCTCGGATCAGTCGGCGCAAAGCTATGATGGGCATGGCACACGAATGGCACCGTTCATCAAGGTGCAGTGGGTTTGGATGATGTATTTCGCTGGTCTCATTCTTGCCAGTGTGTATTACCTCTTGCACGTCATCGTCGAAGGAAACAGAGACAGATTGTCCGCCTGGAAGAGTGATGCTTTGCCCATGCTCTTCTGTCGAATCGATTCCCGTATTCATGAGCGCGTGGGCGATGGGATGGATCTTCCCGGAGGTCTGGAGGATCGCGTAGGACAGGTCAAAGTTGCATTGGAGCGAAATGGGCAAGGAGATTGGACTTTCAGGATGAGGGATGACGGGTCACTGGCTGATGACAGGCCGGCCGAAGGACCTCCCTCCTGATATGTTCTTTGTAACGATAGCCCAAGTCTAGACATCAAACAACCCCTGAGTTGACACTACGGACTCATTAGTTGATGCAGATCAGGGTCTGGAACACTGTCCCATGCCCTCGAACAAGATCGTCGAAGAGCGCCACCCCGCTTCCCCACAACGTGAGGCTTGCTCAGCACGTGGACAGGGTCGAAATGTCTGACAGAGGATGTCTCTGTCAGCGGATTGTGACTTATTGCGGTCCACGTCACCGAATTCCCATACATTCATGAACATACGAAGTAATCCTGAGCTGTTGAGTTGAGAAACTCCTCTAGGTGGGCCCAGCTCGACTCAGGTAGCTCGACTCAGGAAGTTCCCATTGACTGGAGGACAGCTCCACTCTGATGACTCGTTGGGGGAATTTCCCCGCGTAACGCTTCCCGAGGTAGTTCGGTACCAAACCCAGACCCGGAAATCAACTTCCGGCTAACTACATTCGCTCGGCGCCGTCTGCTTTGGGACCACGACATCTCCCTTCAGCCTTTCGACCTTCAATGATGATCGGGCTCTGCAGGTGCTGCGGGCTCTAACACGACCTTGCAGACTGCCGCACAGCTCTGCGTGGCTGCTATGTGTGCTCTTGGGATGCTTGCGAGTGCTCTGCGGCATCGCCGGGAGGCCGATGCTTGTTTCCCCTTTGCCAATCAGACCGAGAGAGCCTCATGAAGCTGCATGTCAAGTACTCCACGTAGACCAGATATGGATTCCACCTGAGAGACTTCAGATGGAAGTAGGGGCTTGAGTTTCTTCAGCTACACACCAGGCCCGGCCCAAAGAGGAGGTGTCGTGCAAGCGTGATGGCCAACCATGTCTGATCCAGTGATACGATCGCCAATGCCAATGTGGAACGGACTGTCGGGGACGCTAGCTTGCAGTCAGCCACCGTGATGGATTCCATATACACACCTGCGATCCCTGTTCTGAGGGCCAAGGGGACATCACACGCCACCCCTAGCGAGAAGCCATCGCGAACCTAGCCCCATTGTCCTAGACAAGACCCCAGATGAGGACCGGACCCCACACCCCACGAAGAGCTATCTCCAACTTCCCTGGCATTCCCCTCTTCCCCTCAGACTTTCAAAACATTTTTCCTTGTGTGTTGGAGGCTCGATAGTTGCTTGTGCTCTGGCCGACTGAAAGAAAGACAGCCTCGTCCGTACTCGAGCTTTCAGCAAAGATGTCTCAACCCACGACGGCAACCGATCCCATGGATCCCAAACCCAAGAACGCAAACAAGATCAGAAAGCGTGCTCCCAAGGCTTGCCTGTCATGCCGAGCGCGGAAGGTCAGGTGCGACGTGTCACAGCGAGGTCGGCCTTGCATGAACTGCTATCTTGACAACGAGACCTGTGTCGTGACTGGCAGAGCATCTAGATTGTAAGTGAACCACCCGTCTATCCTCGCCGTCTTGGCTTTTGCGAAGAGGGCACCGCTCACATCTAGCAACAGCCGGCGATCGCAACGAGAGAATGGCGAGAATGTCCAGGCGTCATACCCGCCTTACGCAGCAGACAATTGCAACCACACCCACACGGCCGAGGCCGTCGTCAAATCCAGAGCAAATGTCCAGGTCATGCCTGAAGCGCAGGCTGCTCCGCAACCACCTGCTGCCAACTCTCCAGAGAAAGCTCCTGAAACGACAGAAGCACCTCCAGCGCCCAAGCCACAGGTCAACACCAGCACTCCGGCGCCGGCTCTAGTTCAGACTCAACCCCAGGCCTCGAATGCGCTGCCAAACCCGCCTCATCCGGCCGCCAATCTCTCCCTTTCCAGTTTCTCGAACGATCTACCGGAGTCGTCGCTCTCGCACTGGGCTCCCTTCGAGCAGAAGCTCAATATGAGCTCTGATATCACCTACTCTTACTATCCTTTCCTCCACATCAGCAACCTCCCTAATATCCCTCCTCAGGATGTCAACTACCTTGAGCTACAAGGCTGCCTTCGCGTGCCTACCAGGGCAATCCTAGATGAGTTCGTACAACAGTACTTCCTCCATGTGCATCCTCTCTTGCCAATCTTCAATGAGGGGGATTTCTGGGAGCTCTACTGCAACCAAGGACTCGGAAATGAGCGGATGTCATTGCTTGTCTTCCAGTCTATCCTCTTTGCAACTTGCAACGTGAGCTGACCGTCCATTCTTGTCCAAGTCAACATTCCGCCTGGCTAACAACCCCTTTAGTTTGTCTCACGTAACAGCATCCAAGCCCTGGGCTTCTCGACCATTCGAGCCGCTCGAGCAGCACTCTACCGACGCGCCAAGCTCTTGTACGACCTCGAAACTGAGTCTTCGCCTGTCGCAATATCCCAGGCTTCGCTTCTTCTGAGCTTCTGGTCTCCGAACCGCGGCCCAAGAAACCCGAACTCCGCATGGCTGACCACCGCCATCCAGATGGCAAAGGGTGCCGAAGCGCATCACTATGCCAACTTCTCTCCGGGAAAGCCGGCCAGCACGCTGAAGCGCCTTTGGTGGTGCTGCATCATCCGGGACCGTGTCCTGGGTCTCGGGGTGCGCCGCAGCATCCAGATCACGCGGCAACACTTTGACTTTGATGCCAACTCGCCCCTCGGCTACGCGGACCTGTCGGACGAGATCGAGCGATCGAGAGTGTACAACCCCGGGACAAAGAGGAGTCTCATCGAGATATTGGTGCAATTCCTCGAGCTCTGCGTCGTGCTGACCGACATCCTCATCCTCGTCTTCCCCCTGGACGACACCCCGGGCTGGGGCCGGGAGCTTGCCGCGGAGGATGCTGGCAAGGTGAAGCAGTGCAAGATCGAGCTGAGGCGGTGGTACAAGGGAGCAACGCTCAAGTTCCCCATGTTTGGCGGAAGCGGAGTCGCGCGGGCGCCCGCTGGGGGCAAGGAGTACCACCACGACTCGGTGATCCTGTACACCAACCTGATGTACATGTACTATCAGTAAGTCAACATCGCCCCTGCTCACGTCGGGCCAGATTAACAATGCTGACAACCTCGTAGCTCGTCCCGAGTCGCCCTCTGCCACCACGAAGTCCTTCATATGGCCGTGGCTTCTGCTGCTGCTGGGCTTGGCACCAGCGGTGCGCGAGATATCTCGACAATCTACGAGAACCGGTACGAGCTGCAGGATGCCTCCTCGGGCGTGACGGAGTGCCTCAAAGAGCTCATCCAGCTCCGGCTGGCCAGGTGGCTGCCCATCAGCGCGTAAGTGCCTCCATGATTCCTTCCATCACTGCAGAGTCAGGTGGTGGCTAACTCCAGTTGTCAAAACAGTGTTGCATGCACCGCTCTGCCCCTGGTGTTGCACATCCTAGACGTCAAGCTGTCCACCCCGGCCAGCCAAGGCGACAACCAAGACCCGAACAACAGCTCGGCCCTCAAGCAGCACCGCCTCAACATCCTCATCGAGGCCATGAAGACGTACCAGCCGCAGTACGACGGCGTGGACTGGGTCAGCGAGACCATCCGGCACATCATCAACCTGGCGCAGCTGGACAACGCGCCCGCCCCCGCCAACGGCGGCACGAGCGCCATCTCGGACTGGACCGACATCCTGGCCTCGCACCCGAGCTGCTACCTGCGCCTGGCCCTGACGATGGACCTGGCGCTCAGCAAGAACCGCATGCCCGAGGAGCGCGACTTCCCCGCCAGCCTGCGCGGCCTCTTCACCAACGGCTTTAGCCCGCTCCGCATCCTGCAGGGGCAGAACAAGCCCAAGGCCGGTCCCGCCGCAAGCCACGGCCAGACCACAGCCCGCGCCGCGGCGGCGGCGGCGGCGGCGGCAGCTTCTGCCACATCCGCAAGCATGGGCATGTCCGGCGGCGGGTCGGGCACGATCACGCCCATCAACATGATGAGCAACGGCTTCGGGATGGCGCACGAGCAGCCGCTCTTCGGCATGCAGATGGAGATGGACATCCCGCTCGGCATGGGCACCGTCACGCAGCTGCCCTCGGACGAGGAGACGTCGCCCGAGTCGGCGCACCACGCCGAGAACACGTTGTCCCCTGCAGCCGGCGCTCCCGTCGGCGGCCTGGCGTCGTCGTCGTCGTCGGCGTCGGCGGCGGCACCACCACAGGTCGCGCCGCCGGGGCACGACGACCACCACCACCACCACAACGGCGGCGGCGGCGTGCAGGCGATGCCGGCGGCGCCCTTCTCGGAGGAGATGGACGGGTTCGAGGCGCACGTGCTCAACGCGTTCGCCTTCCAGGACGACTCGCCGCCCAGCTCGGGCAGCGACGTCGACGGCGTGTTTGGCGTGGACGACGACGAGTGGATCCAGGATGCGTGGCAGCGCGAGGACGAGCACCACATGCACGTCTTTGGCGGCCACCGGGTCGAGACGCAGCAGCAGCGGGGCGATCATGAGACGGCGAGGGCGTTGCTCGACGCCATCAAGGATAACGAGGTCATGGTTTAGAAAGGGGCATGGAGAGCTTATAGACTGGGTAACTGGGTGAACTTTTGGAATGGGAATGGTGTTTTGGCAAGGTTCATATGGATTGGGGGAGGGGACATAGATCCCTGGACTTGGTTAGGGATGTGGGAATGGTTCAAATACAGGTCACTACAGGAACCTACAGCCGGAGAGTATATCACGAAAAGTAAATATGTTGTTAATTTGGCAGTGAGACTGAACAAAAGTAGAAGCATTACTATGCCTTGGAAACAGCACAACTGTCAATTCTTGGGATCATTAATTATCTTGTCTTGGTTTAACCTAACCCGCTTGCCCATGATAGAAAATTCATTGAATGTAACAATCTCAGACTTGCCCACCCCAGTCCACAGCCATTTAGTAGTCTTGGTCATTAAATCTTCACGTCGTCATATTTTCGTCATAGTCTTTGATCTGTCGTCGTCTTTATTCCTTTCTTTTTCACTTGTACCTCCGCTGAAAATCCTGAGGATACGGAACCTCCTCGTCGGCGAGGTCATCGCTAAAGTCGTATTCCTCGACGATGATATCGTTCTCAGAGTCATAGTCAGAGACGGCGTCGGAGAAATCACTCTCTGATCGGCGCGGCTCGGGCTGACGTGGATGCACAGTCCTGATGTCCGGAGGCGGAGGACCCTTGTTTGGATTTAGATGGTAGAAGACGGGGCTGGCCCCAGCATCTCCGCAGTTACTTTCTGGCCCGTCGCTAAAGACGGTGCTGGGGCTCGGAGGGCCTCCGAAGGTCCTGAAGTCGCTGTGATTCAGGCCTTGCTGCTTCGGTCCGGCGTCGACAACCTCAACGAATGGTGGGTTGCCGGGCGGCGGGAATGTGTGAGGGCTTGGGGGCGGCGGACCTCGAGGCATGGGCATGGGAGGCGGCGGCAGTGGCTCTTCGAACCCGTCGAAGAAGTCTGGTTCTGGCCCGACGTTCATCATCGGCGCCTGTTGGAAAGGCGGAGGAGAAAAGGCTCCGGGCCCGCCCTCTCCGAACATGGTCCTTGGCTCCTCCGGTGCGTACGGCGGGAACTCGTCCTGCCCGAAGCCGCCACCTGGGAACGGCGGCATGGCCTGGGGCGGGAAGCCGGCGGCGCCAGGGAAGCCATCCTGGGCCAGGAATGGGTCAGGTGGCGGCGGACCTGGGAATTGCCCTGGCCTGTGATTCTCCAGTCAGTTCACACGGGTTCCAGACGCCAGAGAGGTTCGAGGTCCTTTTCAAACCTACCCCATTTGGCCGTAGGGATCACCTGGCGGCGGCCCGAACTCGTCTGGTTCCTGCCATTGACTCCTCTATGCATTATTTTTTTTTCAGTATTAGCCTACTTGTGTGTGCCAAGTTTGTGTTTGTGTGTGTTACATGGGGGAAGACTCACCTGTGGCTGGCGATTGGCCGAATTGTACGTGAGCTTGTAGCCCGCGGGTGGAGTCCAGTAGGTGAAGAAAGAGGACGATACGTCCTCGTAACGGTATGCCATGGCTGCCGGCTAGGTTCGAGGAAAAGAGCCAGCTGTGGTTGGTATGAGTTTCGAGGAAATGGCAAAAGGGAAAGGGAGGAGGAATTGGCTCGGGCCCCCCTCAAGCTCAGACAGAACAAAGAGCGAAGACCAGGCACTGTATAAGAACGAAGCCCGTGGACAACAAGCTGTCTCAGACGGGCGCCATTGACGACATGACCTGTCGTATTCCGTATGCTCTCGCCCTCTAGCACCTTCTGCAGCCCGGACGCAGTGGTGTTTCGCCGCCTTTTCACACAAAAAGTGCACACGTCGGTGAAAAGAGGAGCCAGGCAAGGTGAGCAGAGGCAATCCTTGCTCCTCAACCATGTCCCCCATGTCTGCAGGTGGAGCCTCGCCTCGCCTCCTCACGCAAACCCCTGCTTATCGATAGCTGCTCCTGGCCGCCTGCTTACCTCGCACCGTGGGCGATCCGGCCTAGACCCTGCTCTAGCTCTGTGCCCGAAGGGAAGGCTGCTCCACCAGGTTGCAAGGTGACGGATGGGGACGACGAGGGACGAGGAGGGACGAGGAGGGCGGGGCCTAGACGTCGTCCCCTCCCGGCTGTGGAGAGGGCTATGCTGCTCTGTCATACCCATATCCCCCGAACGAGGTAAGTGGTTACGGCTGTCTGCAGACCTTGCGTGACGCGACATGTAAATAGCTGCTGCAGGTCTCGGGAGGAGCCAAGTTGAGCCACTGAAACTCATGCCGGCCGTATGCCGGGAAGCGGAACGGGCTGTAACTGTGGCTGCCATGATGCCCAAGCACTGGGCATGGACGCGCAGCCGGCCCCAGTATAAAGCTCTCTTGTTAACCCTATTTAGCAAGCTGGTTGGATACCCTAGGGCTTGCGTGGGCTGCTTTTCTGTCTCTGGCGAGGGACGACAGCGGTAGGACATCACCGAGCACAAGTCATGTCATATATGAGCAAGGCGTGCGAATGTGCAGAAGGCAGAGTTTGGGATTCAGGACCTTGTCCTCTGTGGAGCTAATGCTACAGTACGATCACGACCTGCCGAGCCTGCTCGCCAAGCACGCCTGTGAGAGCTCACTTCTGGCTCCCGGAGGAGCTAGAGCTGCCGGAGGCCCCGGAACCACCGCTCCCACCGCTTCCATAGCCGGAGGTGTACGAAGCGCCGCTGGGGGAGGTGTAGGTCGAGCCTCCCGCGCCGTTGTTGTGGTAGGTGCTACCATCGGGGTTGGAGTAGTAGTACGAGCCATCCCTACCAGAGTGTGAGCCTATAACGACAATGGGGCTCCAGGGATAAATAAGCAGGACCTACGTGTTGGAATAGTGGTACGCGTTGGAACCGTTTCCGTAGTCGCGAGCGCAGTAATGGTTGCCCTACAGCTTGGTCAGGTTGTGATTGTGGCGAGCAATAATGCGAGGATGGAGACATGCCTCTCTGTTGGTGCCGGAGCTCTTGTACGAGTATTCGCCGTGGCCCATCTTGGCGGTATTTGCTTTCAAGTTGCGAAGGAGGTTTGGTGTTGCAAGAGAGTCAAAGCTTGGGCTTTGGAGAGTGGTAAGATGGGCTGATTGAAGTGGTGAGAGGAGGAAAAGGGTGGGCTTTGGCTGGTCCTTTGGGCTGAGTTTAAATGCAATCCACGGGGATCCGCCCCGGCATGGTTGTCGCTCCCAAACTTTGTTAGTGAGCAAGAACGAGGGGTTTGTTGCGCGGAGTTTCCATGAGAACGAGCCAGGATTGCTTGGAAAGAACGGTGTGAAACCAAGCACAACTCACACTCGGTCACATATTCACGACGAAGAGCCGGGGTGGAAAGCCCCAGACGAGCAAGGGCCCCTGCAATCAATTCAGCTGGATGACATCCTGCCTCCAAACTGACCAGGCTCACGTCACGCGCCCAGTCCACCGAACGAGACTAGGAAGACGGGCGTCAACTTGGGCGCCGCGGAGACCAGCTTGTGTACATTAGCTTGGGCAGTCTAATGGGCGAGATGAATGACATGATGACCCAGGTCTGGGTTGACTCATATGGGATGAAGAAGGGCCAGAAGGCAGTTTGGACTGATGTCTTTGTCTATTCCGCTGGTCTATTCTTTTTTCCCGCGTATCTCTAATTGATCTAATTGAACTCTCTTCATAGGCTGCTACCGTTTCGGTCCTGAGTGGCAGCGGCTTCTTCGTGCTCGGAAAGGAATTGTTCAGCTTCCAGGGCAGCCATGCATCCGGTGCCTGAGACAGAACGTTAGCAAAGCCAGCCATGTTTTCGAGTTCGGAGAAAAATATGAACTTACCGGCGCTGGTGATAGCCTGCCTGTACCTCTTGTCCTGGACGTCACCGGCGGCGAACAAGCCCTCGACGCTCGTGATCGTGGTGCCGGGCTTGGTGAGAATGTAACCAGCCTCGTCCGTCTCAACCTGGCCCTTGACAAGAGAGGTGGCGGGGTCGTGGCCGATGGCGTAGAAGAGACCATTGGCCTCGAGGGTCTCCTCCTTGCCGGTGTTGACATTCTTGACGACCATCTGGTTCATGAGGCCCTTGTCGTCGCCCTTAACCTCCACGCCGACGGTGTGGAACTTGACCTCGACCTTCTCGTGGCTGAGAAGGCGCTTGGCCATGATGCTGCTGGCCCGCAGCTTGTCCTTGCGCACGAGAACGGTGACCTTGCTTCCAAACTTGGTGAGGAACATAGCCTCCTCCGCAGCAGAGTCACCGCCGCCGATAACGACCAGGTGCTTGTTCCTGAATATGGGAAGAGCACCGTCGCACACGGCGCAGGCCGAGATCCCGTTCTGCCAGTACTTGTCCTCGCCCGGGAGGCCCAGTCGCCGGGCCGACGCACCGGTCGCAATGATGACTGCGTCGGCGGTGCGGGTCTCCTCGGGGCTCCACTCGGTGGTGAACTTGAAGGGTCGCGAGGAGAGGTCGAGGCTGCTGACGGTGTCGGTGATGATCTCCGTGCCGAACCTCTCTGACTGCTTGCGCATGCGATCCTGTTGGCCCAAGAGGTTAGTGGACTGCTGCTATCTATCGGCTCTCGGCCCCCAGGGATATGATAGTGGCTTACCATCAGCTCCTGGCCGAGGATTCCATCGGGGAAACCAGGGAAGTTCTCGACATCGCTGGTCGTGGTCAACTGGCCACCAGCCGCAATGCCGTTCGCCATCATACCCTCGAACAGCACGGGCTTGAGGTTGGCGCGGGCCAGGTAGACAGCGGCCGTGTGGGCGGCGGGCCCGGAGCCGATAATCACAACCTTGTTATGCATGGTCCTGATTTGGGTCTTGATCTCGTGGGCCGGGGAAGAGGCGTTTGCTTTATATCCTGTTGTGCTCGTAGCGAGAGCAGCGAACCACAAGCCAGAAGCAGCGCTCGACCTTATGGTGCGCCGTGAGAATTGGGAAAACAGCTTGGCGGTGATGGACAGAACCTCGCGACTTGTCCAGGGCGGGGTTCCTTGGAGAATAAAAAGGGTTGAGCACACAAGACGCTAGTCCTCGCGATAAGCGGATGGCGTATGCAGCCCGTGGTACCTTTTAGCTGAGGTAAAAGAGGTGAAGTGAAGTGGATTGAGGAATATTCTAGGCGGTCCTACGGGATCCAGCGGAGGCCGAAGGTCGGACAAGGCGTGATTGATAAGCTGTCGCGAGAATTAGTAGAGGAAACGCGATGACGGCGACCTCTTTCAGACGGTAGACAGACAGCCTTGGCAAACGAGACTCATAAATAGCCAATACGTAAAGTAGAGTAAGGTTGGTAGGGCACGCGTGAGAAATTCAAATTCCGATATCGTTACATCTGATCCCGATTTGCATTTTCACTCTCGGAGACCGACGCGCAGATACCAGGGACGACTTGGACTCTAGTACTCTAGGGCGGCTCAGATCAAATTTCTACACTAGTGGCAATCATCCGACGCCAAAGAAATGGAATTAATCAGGCACCCCGAAGGCCCTGGAAACTAAGAACCCACGCGTTTCAGTGGTGCGAGCCGCCTATGAGGTTACAGGTTTGAGGTTGGCGCTGACTGGCAACTGCATACTACAAGTACTGGGATGAGACAGACTAATATCCAAGTACTTGTCGGCCAGGTATTGCTATTGGGAACTTGGTGCAAATTAGTACTTGTTTAGCCCGTAAAGAGTCAGCTCTCCACCACACCCATAATTTTTGAAAGGGACCTACCTACCTACGTAGCCTTGGAGCTAAGCTACCTCTGAGACTAGACCTGGCACTCCTAACTCAAGCTGCGTACATACAGCAACAATATCGCCCCAAGACATCATCCTAAAAGCATCGACGGTGCGCTATCCATATTGCAGCTACACGCTGTAGCGATCTTGCCCAGACGCCTCGACATGCTCCAGATGGCTCTACAATGTTGATCTGCGCCGACCGTTCCCGATGGATCTCTCCTCGTCGTCTGCCTCGACGCTGACCCGTCCGAGAATCACTCTAGCCATTCTCACAGCTGCGGCTGCAGCATCCGTAGGCCTCTACATCCTGCGCGAAGCTCGAGCCGCATCATCCCATCCAGAAGGCTCCCAGGGCGGCCGGCTACATCGGAGCAATGCCGTTCGCCGGCCCCGGCGTAGGTCGCAGGCCCACGAGCGTCGCGAGTCCAACGCATCCTCCTACACCTCTGTCGAATCCCACGGCGACGAGAACATCGACCTCGGTCTTGCGCAAGCGCACACAGATGGCGAGACGGTGGTTGACGAACCCATCGACGACAGTTGGTGGGACGATCCCACCCAACTAGAAGCCCACCGGGCGGGCCAAAACATCGTCAGCCTGCTGTTCCGAGTGTCGGAAGACAATGCTCGCCGAAATGCATACGTACATCGAGGTTGCGCCTGTAATGCATGCGGCATAGTGCCCATACGCGGCATTCGATATCGATGCGCGAACTGTGCAGACTTTGACCTTTGCGAGACGTGCGAATCCCAAGGACTCCATATCAAGACACACATATTCTACAAGGTCAAGATACCCGCCCCGCCCTTCGGCCCGCGACAGATGCAGCCGGTGTGGTATCCTGGAGATCCGGATACTTGCCTGAGGTCTCTTCCCAAGAGCCTGATGATCAAGCTGTCGCGGGACACGGGCTTTGAACGTCCGGAGTTGGAGGCCTTCTGGGAGCAATGGACATTCATGGCAAACACGGAATGGAGGGAAGACCCAGACGACCTGTACTTGGCCATGGATCGGAAGACGTTTGAGCGCTGTCTCGTCCCCTCTGGGGGGTACCGTCACACTGCCCCGAACTTGATCCACGAGCGCATGTTCTCCTTTTACGACACGAATAACGACGACTTGATTGGCTTCACCGAATTTCTCCATGGACTGTCCTACCGTAAGAGGAAAGACAAATTGCGAAAGATATTTGATGGGTATGATGTCGACCGGGACGGGCTTATCACTCGCAGGGACTTCCTCCGCATCTTCCGGGCATACTATGTGCTCTACAAGCAGATGCACAAGGACATTCTCGAGGGCCTCGACGATCAGGTTATGAGCAGCAGCGAGGCACATCAATTAGTGTCCAGCAGACAACCTCTCAGCAGTCTCTTCGGGAGGGAAGGCCGTGTACCTCAAGCAGAACACGGCCGCCACCTGGAGGGCAAAATTTACCATTCTAATGGCGATGTCGAGTTAAGCGATGCTCACGTACGTGTGGTTGGCGAGGACAAGCCAGACACTTCGGACCGTGCAGACGTCTTGGCAAGACTATTCAGTCGCAGTGGGCATAGAAGCTCGCGGTTATTTCCTGACCGCCCGTACGCGTCCGAGCGATCCCCGTCTCCGGCGACGGAAGCTGATTTGCGATACTGGGAAACCTTGCTCGACCCTCCAACCAGCATACAGGAGCTCCCTGCCGTACTGATGGGCGACAACCCCGTTCTTGACGAGATATTCGCCAATGGCGACGAAGAGCATCATCATCTCGGTGACCATGACGCCGCCGGGGTTCACGTCCGGCGTTCTGTCGAGGTGCAGGATGCGCATGAGCACGATCCGGAAGCTGTCAATGCGCACGTGGGAGCAGAGCACGATGAGAATGCGGACAACGTCAACGGCATTGCTTCCAATTCTCGGCAGAACGATCATCAGCCCACTGAGAGCGAGATTCTGGCTCAGCATCAGGCTATCCTTGCCCACAGTCAAAGCCGCAGTGGACGTATGAACTCGGGGACCCGCAAGCAGGCACGCCGGAGAATATACGAACGGTGGCAGCGCCGTCAATTCTATCTGGACGAGGAGGAAGGTGCCGTGGCCCCGCCAGGCTGGGATGTCAAGCAGGATATCCTGAGAAATGAGAGCACCGCTGCCGAAAGCTCAAAGGCTGCTCAGCAGCACGTCCTCTCGCCACGGTCACGTTCGTCTTCTAAGGTGCGGTTTGCTGAAGACCCCGATGAGTATGAGATCCGGTCGAACCCTTCGACTTCGTCAAGAAGCGTTCCCGAGCGGTGGGGGGGCATCGACATTCCCGAAGCGGAGCGTGATGCCGGCAAGGAAATTCTTTATCAAGTTACTCAGCAAGCCTTTAACGAGTTACTGGATATCCTCTTCAAGGCGAAGGAGGATCTGGCCATACAGGCTGCGGAGACGAGCGCGCAGCGAGACAAGTACCGGCACTTGTTCGAAAACCTCGATCTCACAGAAGGAGTGGACGATGCTGGACAGCCTGAGGACGAGACGCTTAAGGAGCTTCTTAACCGGAGCGGCTATACGATCCAGCGGCCAGCATCGTGGACACCGGAGGAGGAGGACATGCCAGAACTGGAGGTCATAGAAGATATCATGCGAGAGGAGGTGGACTCGGGCAGCGAGGGCACTCCGTCTCCCCCGGCCGAGGTGGCCGTCGAGGATAGGGACCCGACGATGCCGCAATTCCGCCCTAACAGTGCGCCTAGTGCGCAGCCTGCGTTCTACGTCCAGGTGCCTAATGGGACCGACTCCGATTCTGCAGCGTCTGTGGCAACGAGCACGTCCACGAGCGGCCTCTCGAATGTGGCAATCCGGAAGAAGCATAAGAGAAAGGCCAAGGACAAGATGAAGAACAAGGAAGTCCCCCGGACGAGGGGCGAGGAGCCCATCCCCCGCAGGACTCTGATCGAGTGGAAGCTGCTCGACATGGCCGAGAGGCAAGCGGCAGAACGCGGCGGCTGGGGCAAGCTGAGCTACGACGAGTTCGAGAAGATTTACAGGACGGAGGAGAGCATGTCCAACAGACTGGACTACCTGGGGAGCTGGATCGACTTTTGCATCCCGTAGTTTTGGCGGTTCAAGTGAGCAGCGACCAGGTACCAGTGAGCAAGCACATTTGTATTAGTAGAAAACGCATAAAAAAGCGACGGATGAGCAATCGAACAAGCAGTCCAGGGCGTGTGTCTGTGACTACTTAGTCTGGCGGTGGTTTGTCAATGCTGATATAATCTACAGAAGCCTGGTCTACAGAAGAGCACGTTACCCAATACGGATGCAGATCCGCAGTCGCCACAGGTGGTGTCGTCGAGCGGCGGATCCTATGTCCGCAGCCTCTGGGGTGGAGAGGTATCGACGACATGCGTTTGCCGTGTCCTAAATGCCGCCCCGTCCATCCATCGCTAACAAGATTAAGCCCTTGCAGCTCGAGGCGTCGGTGCGGGGAAGCTCTTGTTCGACGTACCTCGCCGCACAACGGCTTCACATCCGTCGCTCCAGTTTCATGGCAGGAGGTCCTTATGTGTGCCCAGAGCTTGGGGCCCAATAGAGAAGCGTTTCTTTCGTGGTCTCTTGCCCCTTCATTAACTGACATCATGATAGTAAGTCCGAGCTTCTTCCTGTTCTACTCCGACCCTGGAGCCACCACCGGCCGCCCTGTTCTTAGTTCACAGACTAAGCAAAGAGGCTTGTTCCACTACCACTGGGACGGGAACTTTGCCAATAAACAAGTTGCTATCCCACTCGGTGCAATCCAGAACCAGTACCCACGATGCCTCCACCCTCCTACTCCGTACAAGTAGTAACTCGTACAGAGAAAATAGGCAGTGCTTGACCAAAGACCTGCGGGGTTTGATCTTTTCGGTCCCATTAATCCTTGACATACAAGTACATATGCCTAGGCCTTGTTCCTGGGCTGGCACGGATATATCTGCATTTAGTTTTGTTTCCTTCCTTTATAAAGTTGTAAAAGCAGGGTTTCATCTCTGTTTCGTAACTATCCCAAGCCATCTGTGGCAAAGCCGTGTAAAATCCAAGGCTCATATTAGTATCTGCTTCCCACCTCCCCGGCCTCGAGCTTCACAAGAGTATCAAAAGCACTGCATTTTTTTTAACACACACACACCATGGGAGACACCTCTTACACGGTGCCCCTCCTCATCGGGGGCAAGGACGTCGTCACCCACACCAACCCGTCGGCGCCCTACCAGGTCTTCAACCCGGCCACGGGCAAGAACGTCCACCAGACCTCGACGGGCGACGCCGAGCACGCCCGCCAGGCCGTCGAGGCCGCCGCCGCCGCCCTGCCCGAGTGGCGCGCCTGGACCCCGCGCCGCCGCCGCGACCTCTTCCTCAAGGCCGCCGAGGTCATGACCCGCCGCCGCGCCGAGCTCGCCTCGTACATGGCCGCCGAGACGGGCGCCGCCGAGGCCTGGGCCAACTTCAACCTCGACGTCGCTGGCGACTTCTTCATCGACGTCGCGGGCCGCCTGGGCCCCGCCGCCGAGGGCCGCGTGCCGCTGACGCAGGACCCGAACACCGGCGCGATGGTGCTCAAGGAGCCGTTCGGTGTCGTCTTGGCCATTGCGCCCTGGTGAGTTTTGGGGAACCAACCTTTTTTTTATTTTATTTTTACGTCACGTACTTTCCCGAGAGAGAGAAAGCGGGGAATTCTCGATGCTAACAAGTAAACCCGCAAGGAACGCCCCCTACATCCTCGGCACCCGCGCCATCCTCTTCCCGCTGGCCGCCGGCAACACCGTCGTCTTCAAGGGCTCCGAGTTCAGCCCCCGCGTCATGTGGGCCCTGTGCTCCGTCCTCGCCGAGGCCGGCCTGCCCGCGGGCGCGCTCAACTTCCTCGTCTCGGCGCCCGAGCAGGCCGCCGAGGTGACCGAGGCCTTGGTCAAGCACCCGGAGGTCAAGAAGATCAACTTCACGGGCTCGACCAACGTCGGCCGCATCATCGGCCGCCTGGCCGGCGAGAACCTCAAGCCGGTGCTGCTCGAGCTCGGCGGCAAGGCGCCCGCCATCGTCTGGGAGGACGCCGACCTCGAGCTCGCGGCCACGCAGTGCGCGCTCGGCGCCTTCCTCAACGCCGGCCAGATCTGCATGAGCACGGAGCGCGTCATCGTGCACAGGCGCGTGGCCAAGGCGTTCGAGGACAAGTTCGTCGCCGCCAGCGACAAGATCTTTGGCAGCGGCGCCGCCGAGGCGCCCGTGCTCATCCGCCGGCAGGCGCAGGACAAGGTCAAGTCGCTCGTGCGGGACGCCCGGGACCGCGGCGCCACGGTGGCGCTGGGCACGGCCGACGACGAGCCGGCCTCGGAGGCCGTGCGCATGCGGCCCGTCATCCTGACGGGCGTGACGCCCGAGATGAGCATCTACAAGACCGAGAGCTTCGGCCCCTCGGTGGCCGTCTTCGAGGTCGAGACCGAGGAGGAGGCGCTGCGCCTGGCCAACGACACCGAGTACGGCCTGTCGAGCGCCGTCTTCACCGAGAGCCTGCAGCGGGGCCTGCGCCTGGCCCGCGGCATCGAGACGGGCGCCGTGCACATCAACAGCATGACGGTGCACGACGAGACGGCCCTGCCGCACGGCGGCGCCAAGGCGAGCGGCCACGGGCGCTTCAACGCCAGCGCGCTCGACGAGTGGTTCCGGACCAAGACGGTGACTTATAGGATTTGAGAGAGCGGAGGGCAGTGCAGGTGTGGAAAGGGGAGGGACGAGTCAATACCAGATTGATTCTATCATTAGGTTCATAAAGGAAAACGCCTAGTAAGATATCCACGGAGCAATAACATAGCCCAAAAAGAAAAAGGAAAAAAAAGAAACTCCCAAAAATCCCGAGCCAGCCCACCAGTCATCAATCTGCCATAGCCTATCCCGCACACGTATTCGCATGCAAGTGATCCCCAAGTGTAACACACAAGAACCCTCAACCACAGGCGCCATCCCTCAGAGCGAAGCCCACGCGCCAATGACACCAGCCAGGCCCAGCATGGCCGCGCGAGGCAGGCTCATGATCCCCCAGTGGTCGACCAGCCACTTGGAGGTCTTGTCCTCGCCCCAGCCGCCCTGCGTCTTCTTCTCCGAAGCCGCCGTCGCCACCGCCGTCGCGACAGACGGCACCTCCTCCTCGACCCCGTCCTTGAGCGCCAGGCGGTCCGCCTCGTCCACCCGCGCCGCCAGGACCCTGTTGGTCGGCAGCACCGCGACGGCCGTGTACGGCAGGAAGCCCGCGCACAGCGCCGCGGCGACGAGGTACCAGCCGCTGCCGCCCGTGACCCTGCTTACGACGACGGCGGGTCCGCCACCGCCCAGGCGGGGCGCGAGGTAGAGGTACAGGTAGGCCGAGGCGGCGACGACGGAGCCTCCCGGGAAGACAAACTTGGTCGCGTCAAACATGCGGCCCCACTGGCGCAGCATGAGCGGCGTGGGCGACTCGAGCAGCCGCGGAATGACAAAGGCCGAGACGGCGGCGGACCCGCCGGCCAGGGCGGTCGAGAGGACCACCGAGGCCGTCTGCACGGTGCGGATGGAGCTTGCGTCGGCGGCCATGGCTTTGATGCTGGCTTTTTGTTCGGTGTATAAGTGGTGTTTAAGGGGAGGGCAGGACGTTGGAATTAGAGTTGTGAAGATGTTCAGAGGCGGAGCGCAGAAGATCCACGGCACCGTCTTTGAGGAGTTGAGAAGCTGTAATTAATTTCCAGAGATGATCTCCGGCAAAGTAGACGATGAAGAAGGGAGCTGAAACGGCCAGGCTAGGAACAGACAGGGATGCACATCATGGATACGAGGAGGAGGGGCGTAGTGGGGGGTGAGCGTCCGTTTAAGCTTCATCTCACCACAGCCAACCGTCCGGGCCATGTGGATCACCGGCCCCTCCCGATCCCCGTTCACCCGTTCCGGAAACATACCTATCAAGACTTACATCGGTCTCGATCGCATGAGAAAGGGAATAATAAGGCTCGATTCTTATGGAATGCTTCGCTGCTAATGAGAAAGTCTGCGACAGATTGCGAAGAATAAGAATAATGCTCCCGTGACGATGGTGCTCCTTCACTTTGACCCTCCTCCGTAATCTCCAGCATCCCAAGCACCCAAACGCCGCCCAACCACACGTACTACCATCTCTATCGCAGCATGTCTAGGAAGAAATGTCCATTTGTCGAAAATCACCACAGTGGTCGTACATACCAGCGCCTGGGACGACTCTCACCACTCACCCCGCTCCCGCACCACGGCGTCGGCATTCGAGACCCCAGAGCAAGCACCGCAGCTGCACTGGAAGCCGTACTTCTCAAGGAGGGAACGACTGGTACCTCCGTACGAGATTGTCAGCTCCTGACCCTCTTCCACGGGCTTGCTGGTTGTCAAAACAATGACCCCGCGCGGCCGATCCTGGGCGTACTTGACGTTGTTGGCCGGCGGACAGGCGTGATTGAATCTCGCAGCAATGGCGTAGGCGGAGTTCATCGGGTGAGTCTCAAAGCTACATGTTGGGTGAGTGTTAGCATTTTGATCCGGATGGGCCTTGGTACCAGGACTTACGCATTCGCGTTCCATACTGCCTCCAGGTGACTTGCCGAGGGGTTCGGGTGGTAGGCATGGAGCGAGCGAAATGCATTCTGCTTATAGGGCGACAGATTTGCAAAGTTCTTCATCAAGTCCATGGAGTTCGTCCTCAGCAGCGGGAGCTCCACGAGAATCGGTTGTCTCTCGGGTAATGGCTTTGCCGCAAAGGCACCGTAACCACCTAGGCTAGATTGTCTCACCTCGAAGAACTCGTTGGCAAAGAGGATATCTTGATCGGGCGCCTCCTGCGCCTTGACAAGCTCATCGCCAGTATTGACGTCTTCGGAGACTTTGCTCTCGAACTCGGAACCATTTTCTGGTTCCATACCCTCCACCTTGTTCAGCAGATACCGGAAGCCCGGTATTCCCGTCCAAGTGCGGACGGCTGCCAGCTGATTCTCGATTCTGAATATTCTTAGATCTGAACTGTATGCATATCTCGAGGGTACTACTCACTTTGTTACAAGATGATACACATTGCGTCCATGGTACTCCCCAATATGAAATACATCATCCACGGCGTGGTGCGCGTCGTTGTGCGGGGCGCACGGAGGCTGAACGACCTCAGCCTCCGCGGGTGTCTTCTCTTCTAGAGCCGCCATGACTAGAGGCTTGACCTAATAAAAAGTCGACAGTGCCCTATGGCTGTCAGACCCAACTGTGAACCTGCATTCAAGTTCAAGGTGACTTGAACCCAAAGTGATTTGAGTTCTATCAAAATGCATGGGTAGTTTCGCGGCTGTTCGAGGAAGATCCCAGTGAGGAACTACCTCGAAGAGATCCATGGTCATAGTGTTTTGTGCGATGCATGCTCTCTGAATATCCATATGTCAGTTGCAGGCTCGGGTCTTGTGCTGGGGGCTTGATTACTTACATCTGAGGAATGGGGCGTTGCTGGAAGGGTTGAGAAAGTTGGCAGGTGAATCACCTGGTAGAGACAAGGCATGGCAAAGAAGGCTTGAACGTATTAGTTTTGCTTCACTTGACCAGTCAAAAAAGGTTCAGCTTACAAAAGTCTTCAACAAGCCTCGAGAACTAGGTCTCTCCCTGGCTTGGGTTGTGTGTGGAAGGGCAAGGTGATGATGAAGAGTTTCGGAGGTGGGTGTTGAATATGTGAGATATAATTTGCTTATATATACTTTGTAAAACATGAGCTTAGGCTTCAAGGGCTGGGCGTAGTATTTATTGTGAAACGTTTTAGCTCTTACCTTACAGAAATTGATACAGAGAAAAGAGGACCGAGACGAAAGTGAATGTCGGGTGATTGGAAGTGAAGACCGAAGGGTCAATGGCGAGTCAAAAAGAGTGAAGTAAAAGTCAGGAGAGCGAAATCCAGAAGTAGAGGAGTCTTGAAACAGCAGTATGGCCTGGAAGAGTTGTGAAATGATCCAGGAGGGTGGGTATATGAGACCACTAGGTAGGAGCACGGAGTTCAAGACGAGGTGAAGAGTCGATTATTATAGAATCACACCAGGCGCCGTTGTTGAAGTTGCCGAGGTGTCACGATACGATCTCTAAGGATAGTTGCCTATTTCGTGGATACACACGACGGGCCTGGTCGAGTAGAAGGTCTCGAAGTCTGCCGCCGAGAATGAGTAATGAGATGCCCTGATATTTCAAGCGGACGGCTGGATTGAGACGTAGCTTGGGCCTCCTTTACTGACGATAACGGGCAATGCGATGACTTTAATGATAATTGCTGGGCTCGAGAAGGCTAATGCGAGAGCATGGTGCTGTCCATGAGCTAGGAGAATATATTATTTGTGATGAAGAGTGACGCTGTAAGCGCTGTAAGAGTCCTGTAAGGTTGCTGGTGTAGCAGGTAAAGATGTCTCTTGGGATCGCGGTCTGCTGTGGTATCCTGGCCTCTTGCGTGAGCTTCAAGTCGGGTTCGAAGGTGGGAGGGTTTCCAGGCCGTTCTTTCCTAGCGAGGGAGATAGATGCCGAGGCTGGATTGGCGTTTCTGGGGCGACTTTCCAATGCTTTGAACGAGGCAACACTGATTCCGGCCTCGACTTCCTCAATGTCTGCCTAAAGAGGAGTGCTGGGGCCAGATAGATACTCGCTTTCCTCAACTGATCAGCTGCACGGTGCCTTGATCCACGAAAAGCGTTGGACTTTGCTGGGGATGTCTTGATGATCAACTGCGACGCCTCCAATATGTCACCGCAACAAAAGCCCTCTCAGCCAGTCTTTTCGATGACCTGATCTGGATGTTCTAGTGTTTCCGTCGCTGTTTTTCTTTTCCCTTTTTTAAAAAAAGAAAAGAAAAATTAAAAGCCGCTGGCTTCCGTTTTGTCGCGTAATGGACTGTCAAGAGCGGGAATAGTGCATGAAATTTGTCTAGGGGACAAGACTTCCTGGACGAGGAACCGAACCTACTACCTCTCTTTATAGCATAACCAGTGTTCTGACTCCGACCTGATTAATCTCATGAGCGGCAAAGTCACAGGCACAGTCACTACTTATTCATCTCTACTCGTTTTTGGATGCAAGTTTGCCACCTCGTCAAGGGATGCGTCAGTAGATGCCAATCGGACGACAAGTTACGCCACAGGTTGGCTCAAAGTAATGTATGATCTTTTGTCATATCTTCTCGAGCTCAATACTTAGTTTTCTGGGAAGATGATGCTCTCATTGGTCTCTCATCCTATGTATTGAAATCTCGGCCCGCTCAAGGTGCACTGCATCTCCATTCTCATTGAGGAAGACGACAGCCCCGTGGTAAACCTGCTGCTGTCATCCGTTGAACCCCTCTTGCCATCAAGAAGAACAATTGCATCACTGACTGTCCCATAAACTCCTTTGAAAAATCCTTTGGTGTTTTGAGATTTGAGATAGGTACCTCCTGTAACTCCGTTCCCAAAGACCTTTATGCCTTCGTACGATTATTTTGGAAACCTTCTCGGCCTTCAACACCGGATAGCTTTCATCAATATCAAACCGTTTCGCATGAATCGCCCAATCATCCCAGAGTTCACTTGTGTCGAGCGCTAAGTCGACCATCCTGCGACCTCAACTACCGTACGTATATCAGCCTGTCATGGTCAGTCATGACCGTAAACGTTACACACAGGTATACCAAGCAACTTACCGTGGTGACCGTGTCCCTTCCGTCCCTTGCCGCAAGGCGGCCAGCTGCCTTGAAGACACTCACGAGACAATCCTCAGTGGCCTCTTGGAGAAGATCGATAGCCCTGGAATCGAACTGCATCTCGCTTTCAGACCGAGCGATATCGTGCGTGATCTCGCGGCACTGTTACTCGATTCATTAGGCATTGAAGTAATCCCGACGAGAGCACCAGCTGGGTTTTATCACATACCAAATCTCGAAAGTCTTCTCTAGGGAGATCCCGCCTGGTCCTGACCTCGAAGTGGTGGTCGTCCTCATCTGAATCGCTCTCGATTATTTCAGCCGCCTTGGTCTCGTCAAGCTTGACTTCTCCTTCTGGGAGTACGTTGTTCGAGGCGCTTGGTTGGGGTTCTTTGCCTAGAGCTTCTTCGCATTCATCTAGAGCACCTTGCCAGATGCCAGACCAGTCAATCGAAACAAGGTCACCACCATCTTCCACGTCATTCTCTTCCTCTGGGCCCTCTTGCTCAGTGGTGCTGTCTCTCAATGATGTCCTGAGCTCGTCATCAGATTCGACGATCTTGCCATGGCCTGGGTGACGCATTCGTCGACGGGGTGGCCGGGTCTCCTTCACATCTTCCTCATCTGTTGCTTCGTTTTTCGCGATTGCTCTGAAGACCGCGCGGACATCATAGTCAGGTCGATGGCCTGAACGACGAGGATATCGAGGGGGGCTCTTCATGATTGTAAGGTATTCGTGGCCGAGGAAGTGGGAGAAAGCCGGAAAGAAACAGGTTCTGTGGCAGGATTTAAAAGAGTGTGTGTTTAGGGTTTGAATGAGTGTGAACTTCCAAGGTTTTTTTTATTCCGGCATGGACCACCTCTATCGATGGAAAGAATGATGTCGCAAAATTTAGAAATAGGGGGAAGGAGCGTGGGACCAGGGAGACGATGAGGGCCAAGAATTCGGCACTTTCGAGAGCATTGGCTTTCAGTTAGATGTTACTTGTATGATGAGCGACTAACCACTCTAAAGTGACAAGATTTACGATACAGCCTCCATCTGTCCTCAATAAAAATCATGCCAAACGTTTACGGTAAGAGAACCATCCCAAAGCTGTAAGAGCCATCCCTTCTGCGATGATAAAATGCCAGACAGCAAACGAACAGCCCGTCCATCTCCTTGAGCCCAGATCGGACTGCAACGTATCATCTGCTACTGAGTACCGGATGCAGTCCGCACGTAGCACATCTCTCCACCTGGCTCTCATTATACTGGTGGCCGCACAAGCATATCCAGACTCTCTTCTTGGATAGCCTCGTTTCAATTGCCTCCCCGGCAGGGTGCAGACCGCTCTCAATACCACAGCGAATGCAGTAGTTTCGCAGCAACTCGACCTCCCCTGGCTGGCTCGGTCGATACTTGAGTGACGGTGTTGGTATTGGCGCCTGGTGCCCCGACAGACGCAGCAGAGAAGGTGTCGGAGAGGCGAAGGAGCCTTCCGCATACGGAGATGGAACCAAGGCTTGAGTCCTGACATCAGGGGTCTCAGCTGGGTCCGCAGAGGGCAGACCTCGATATCTGCGTGCATCTGTGTGAGGGTCGACAGAGGTGACCTGTGCGTAGTCGAGCAGATACGTCGTGTTGGCGAAGTCATCAGCGTCTTTGATTCTGAAGCACATGTAACATGCGTAGTCGTCAAACTGGCTGCTGCTTGCGCCGCCTTTTCCTCCCTTCCTTCTCAGTTTACGCTCCTGCTCGAGCACAAACGTAAACTTATCCTCCCAATCGGACTTGAGCCAGCCCTTCTGACGTAGTTCATTGAACCGCCGGCTGGTCATCGAAAGGTGAATAACGTTCTTGTATCCCAGAAAGTAGGAGATCTGGGTCAGAATGTGCACTGGTAATCGCTCGAGTCCTGAGAGTGATGGCCGAGGTGTTGGTGACGGGGTCACCTTTGGAGGAGAGAGTCTCATCATAGATGGGTAATTGGCAGGGGATAGTGGCCTGGGCTGGTAGGTTCTGAAAGGCGTGAACTGAGATGGGATTCCATACTGTCGAACTGGTGGCGTTGACGAATAGGCGTGTCGCTGCTGTAGTGTTGAAGCATACTCCAAGGGAGAGATGGCCATACTGGCAAGGAGCTGGAGGGCAGAGACCAAGTCCTACTGTATGCGCACCTTATCTAGACTAAGGGGCCTCGCACAATCCAAAGCCAGCGGTGCGAGACAGATCGGATGGGGATGCCAGCCTGTGGTTGCAACAGCGGGAGCGCAGGCGCAGCCCGTGAACTTGCTTAAGTACTTTGATGTTGTGGCCGTGCTCTCTCTACGAGCTGCTGTCCAAAGCAAGCAGACACCGCGCTAATCACTCACGCAATTTGGATGGGAGGGCTGTTGGATCGCGCGTTCAGACTGTTGGTTGGACTGATTTGGGGGCGGGAAAAACAAAAGTGCTTCGAACATTGCCTGATATGGCAGCCCGCAGGTGCACATCTTGCTGCTACTGAAAAGTGCTGCGTGGGTACTACGGGGCGATGGAGGACACCTAGCATCGATGGATGTGTGGGCTGGCGGAGAGATGGTCAGCCAGAGAGATCTTTGAGCCTGTCATGAACTCGAAAGACCCGCCAACTTCAGGCTACTGTATGCAGTCCCAGAGCCTCGGGTTGGGATGACCCATACCATTGGTGGCTACTCGACGGTGGTGGGTAGGTTGGTTCAAGGATGCTGGTTAAACAGGTGTCTCGGCCACAACAGGATGATTGTGTCCAAGGTGCCCATCGCATCCTGGGTGTCAAACAAGACAGTGCGGAATGAAGAAGGCGCCTAGATACCTACCCAGCTTAACAAGAACTTGACGTGTCACAAAGTCTGGCACAGAGGAGGCTTGCGGCCTACTTCGGACTTCCATATCACGGCCTTCAGGGCAGGGAACCGGAGATGAGCCTGGTCCGAGAAGGGCTTAAGCAGCAGAACGGATGACAACACTTGCCGAAGAAAAAAAGCAAATAACAATAAGTCCTCGATCAAGGTTGAGGGGAACTTGACAAAAGGAATATATCCCTGCATTATTGAAGCGCGCTGCAGCTGCCACAGCCCAATGTGGCACACCTCACTTCTGTTTGCTTCCTGCAACAAACACAGGGGTCTGATGCAGATCCCGCCAGAGGGCGTGTTGCAGATGCTTGTCTCTGGACGAATACGAAGTTACTCAATTGCATAATTACTTTGTTGGTGCCTCCTTCACATTGTCAACTCTGCGCGGCAACATATTCAACAAGATTCATAGGTACGTTGACACACAATGGCTTTGACAACCCCCATAGTTGAAGTAGCAAGCCGAAAGTGATAACTGAGCACCGTCCTTGAATTTCAAAAGAAGAGGAGATAAAGGACCTGAGTTTCGGGACCGAGGGCCACAGCATGTGCTGGCACTTCCGAGCTGACAGGGGTCAAGACCCGGGCCGAAGAGAGGCAGAGCAGAAAATGAGCCGTGTCTGGGAAGGGCGAGAGTCCGTTAGTACAGGGAATGCCCTGCTACGGAGGGAAAATGTGTTGTTAGAAATGGGGAAGTGCCATTATTGTCCAACGAGAAGGAGTTTGTAAGCGCCGAGAAGAACGTTAATGGTCCCGACGGACTGGAAGCGAGACTTTTAGGACAAAATACCGCCCATTTTAATGGAAACCATTTCAATCATGTGCTACAGACCGTGACTCGGAACGCATCTTGGCGCAGATAGCTAAAGGCAATCCGTCAGCCGTCATGTAGCATCAACGGAACACAAACACGGAGAGATGACGCCGGTCAACTTGTTGGCACGCGCAGTGAGACGTGGTTCTGGCCTCGGTGACAATGCAAGATCCGTGGGGGGGGAGAAAAGAAGCAAAAAAGAAGAAAGACGAATACATGCCCGTTATTGGAAATTCCCCGTCGGATCCAAGGTCGCTTCATATCGCAATCTTAATGGACTGGGTGGTGTGATACCCTTGCGTCCTGTATGCAGGTAAGACATACGTAAGGTGACATGGATCCATGTCCTCGACTTGGCTTTCTGGAGCCATTGCTGAAATATCTATCCGCTTGTTACTGGGAAGCACTCTTTGCATCCGAGAGAGGTGGTTGCACGCCCGGCCTACCCGTTACAAACGCACACGACGGGAAGACCCATGAACCATATAAGACGTCTCCTGGAGGTTGACTCTCATCAGTGGCATCGCCAGGTTAGTACGTGTCAGGCCTTAAGAAGCACACGCAGGCCTAAGTGGTTGCATTGCAACTGTTCGTAATTCTCCTCGACATGGAAAAAAGCAAGGAATATCGCCACAAGTACTCACCTTTATTTGAAAGACCTAGCAGTTACATCCGCTCGACTCGTCCGACTGACTTGGGTGTTGGCCGTCGTGGGTGCGGAGATCCACGGAGATCCAACCATGCCCCCACACCGTCCTTGCCGGCTATCTACGGCGCGGTGCTGCTGTGCGGGGAAAGCTCTAGTGTCACGTCACAGGTATCTTTGTTGCTGGGACAGCTGGAGCTATCTTGGACTTTACAGGTATTCTGCATAATCCTATGATAGGATCTGTACGGTTGTTCAACTGCCATCCCCCCGTTTGTCTTGGCAAAATAATCCTTCGTGAGCCTTGTACGCCTTTATTTTGAAGATCAAATAGCCCCTGGTGGTCTCTGACCGCAGTCGACGTCGTAATGGGCTTCTCAGACTACCGACAGCACAAGCATGACTGGTAAGTTTCAATCCTACAACCTGCTCAGCCAACCCCGTCGCCGTCTCAATGCCCTTTCTGGGCGCACTGACATATACCCTAGCAAGGTCAAGCAAGAGGAACGCGCAGAGCGCATTCGCTCGCTGCCTGCATACAATGAACCCTTCCTGTCGAGTGACCGCGAGATCCTCGCACGGCCAATCCAGGACATCGTTCAAGACGTACACCAGGGCTTCCTCAAACCCATTGATATCCTGAAGACATACGGGAAAGTGGCGCTCAGGGCCCATGAGAAGACCAACTGTCTGACGGAGATCATGATCTCGGATTGTGAGAAATGGGTTGAAGACGGCTCCATCAACATGAAAGGACCGCTGGCTGGCATCCCCGTCAGCTTGAAAGATACCATTGTGGTTGGTGGCTACGACGCTTCCGTTGGTTACAGCAGCAAAACTGGAAAGCCAGCCGAGAAGGACGGGCCTGTCGTACGCTTGCTCAAGGACGCCGGAGCGGTCCCATACGTCAAGACTAATTTGCCCATCACACTTCTGAGTTTCGAGTCCGCCAACGATGTTTGGGGGCGTACTACGAACCCCCACAATCCCGCCTATACACCAGGCGGCTCGACTGGTGGCGAGTCGGCCCTCCTGGCCCTGGGTGGGAGGATCGGCATTGGCAGCGATGTTGCGGGCAGCGTCAGGGTTCCGGCACACTTCGCCGGCTGCTACAGCCTCCGCTGTTCCACTGGCCGTTGGCCAAAGATGGGATTCGCGACCTCCATGCCCGGCCAGGAAGGCGTGCCATCCGTCTACAGCCCTATGGCGCGCACTCTGAACGACTTGATGTACTTTACCCGCTCCGTCGTCCAGATGAAGCCTTGGACCTACGATCATAGCGTCCACCCCATGCCGTGGAGGGTTGACGTCGCAAAGGAGTACCTGACAAAGTCGAAGCTGCGCGTTGGAGTGCTGCGCACAGATGGCGTTGTCGATCCCAGCCCTGCTTGTGTCCGCGCGATGAGCATGGTGGAGGAAGCGTTGAAGAAGCAGGGCCACGAGATTGTCGAGATCAACCCTCCTGATATGTACAAAGCCCTGAGACTGGGTGCCCTCCTTCTCAATGCCGACGGCTGTAAGATGTTCAAGTCCTTTATGCGCAGCGGGGAGTGGAACGATCGCGGCGCAGACCAGATGGACTTCCTCATGAACTTGCCCCGACCGATCAGGTACATCTACTACCTCTGGGTCAAGTACATCCGCCGGGACGACGTCTGGGCTGGGTTGATCCGGGACTTCCGTCCCCAGTCCGCATATGAGAACTGGCATCTGGTCAAGGAGCGCGAGGCTTACCGGGCAGAATGGTACGACTGGTGGGACAGCGCCGACGTCGACTGTCTCCTCACACCTCCTAATGCTACGCCGGCTGTGCCACACGAGGCCATGAGGGATGCTGTTAGTAGCTGTGGCTATACTTTTCTCTTTAACATTGTAAGTTTGACAGCCCTGGGATTGGCGTTGGTCAAGTCAGAGCGATACCGGTGACCCTGGGACTAATTATTCATAGCTCGACTACGCTGCCGGCATTCTTCCTGTTACGCACGTTGACAAGGACCTTGACAAGCTGCCGGCCGAGTTCAACATGCGCAAGCTGAACGGCGTGGCCAAAGGAGCGTACAAGTTTTACGATGCGGCGAAGATGCACGGCCTGCCGGTTGGCGTCCAGATTGTTGGCCGGAGGCTGGAGGAGGAGAAGGTCCTGGCTCTCATGCAGAGGGTCGAGAACGCCCTGGGCGAGGACAAATATGATCTTCTCAGCGTTGACTAAGTTTTTGTTGGTGCCAACTTGCAGGGCGAACATTGTCATGTATAGCTTTTGGTACCCCTCAAGCGTTGCAGCACAAGGAGGACATACCGGAGCACTTTTGACTCACAGGGCGGTGACACACACCCTATTACGTAGCTAGGAAAAGTCCATCGTTCGACGATTCGACTAAATATTGAAAATATCCATTCTTGAACTGGACCTTGGAGTCGGGTCCGCAAACGACCTGCTTGGAATCCGGCGTATTGCTATTCGAAGACGATGGTCTCCGACATCGGCCTAGTTTGAACTGGGCCTTGGATCCTTGAATGGATTCAGTTGACAAGCTTGGCGGGGACCAACTTACATATAAAAGCCAAGGATTTCCGACTCGAAAAGGCCAGAGAAATTCAGTGTATATCTCCAATTCAAGAGGCAGAGAAACAGTCAATTGATCTTTTAGTCCTTGCAGACATGTCGCGACAAACGGACAACTGGTCCTCTGAGGTACGTGGTTGAGCTTCAGTGGATTGCGGGGAAGCTCGACTAACACAAGAGCAGGCCTATCAACACGCCGCCTCGTTTGTGCCAAAGCTCGCCGGCAAGGTTATGGAATGGCTTGACCCTCAAAAAGACGATGTGATCCTTGACATTGGCTGCGGTGGTGAGTTTTCGTGATACTGTATATCTGAATGGCTACACGTGCTAACGGAGACTTCTTAGATGGCGTTCTGGATGTCCAGATCGGCCAGATCCTTGCACAGGGTACTGGCCGCCTGCATGGCGTCGACAGCTCGGCTGCCATGATTGCGGCCTCCCAGAAAGCTGTTCAGGCCTCGGGAATAAACAACTGCACCTTCGAGGGTAAGTTGGACATAAATACTACAAAAGTTCTGAAGTGAACTTGTTGTTGATGAAGGCGGTGTGATGTCTAGTCCTAGACTGCAACGACCTGGTCACCAGGCCCGAGCTACAGAAGCAGCAATTCACAAAGGCCTTCTCCAATGCCGCCATGCACTGGATCCTGCGGGCCGAGGACAAGCAGGAGCAGTTCTTCCGGGGCGTCGCCGCCGCCGTCCGCCCCGGAGGCACGTTCGCCTTCGAGATGGGCGGCCTGGGCAACGTCTCGGAGCTGGCGGTCGGCATCATGGGCCCCGTGGCGCGGCGGATCGGGCTCGAGAGGGCCAGGCAGGCCAACCCCTGGTTCTTCCCGGACGAGGAGTGGACGCGGCGCATGATGGAGGAGCGCGTCGGCGGGTGGAAGGTGGAGCGCGTCGAGCGCGAGTGGCGGCCGACGCCCGCCGACGCCGGCGGGGTCGAGGGCTGGGTGCGCCTCATGGGCAAGCAGTTCTTCGACGCGGTGCCCGAGGCGCAGCGGGAGGAGTGCGTCCGCGAGGCGCTGGGCCCGCTCGAGGCCGTTTGCGCGCGGCCGGACGGGGGTTACATCTTCCACTACGTCCGCCTGCGGGTCTTGGCCCGGAGAGTATGAGGTTTAACGAAGCATCGGGAGTGATTGTCAGTGCATAGCTACCGTGGAAACTGCGGATCCTTCAATGAGGAGTGACAGTTTCATGAGAGACATAATATTGATTATTTGGGAATCTATGTGATACTTGTTGTTGTCGTGCAAGATCGCGAATCCTTGCGATAATGTGTAATGTGGTGGGGACCCTGGAGTGCTTGCATTGAAGCTGTGTAATGAGATAATTACCCGTCTTGGAATTTTAGGTGGGCCTGACTGCCGTCACGAACGGGGTATTAAGGCCTTCAAAAAAGTGGAGAGACACCATGTGATTGCTTCTGGAAAAGAAGCTTCCTTCTTTCCCCCATGACGCTCTTCTAGCATATTTCTGTAATCTTGCTCAGACTGACGAAAGCGAGGTCATACATACATGAGTTCATGACAGCCTTGTTTAGATGACCGAGCATACCCGCCAACATGTCCGCTGATGATCAGCAGTTCTTGGACGTGGTGAGTTCCGGTCTTTGCGTGCTGCATCCGGCGATTGCTTGAGTGCTCTCTACTGACCCTTAGCAGCTATCGTCGCTACCAACCGAAGTCCAGCGGTATTCCCACGAGGTCGCAGACTACATCAACCAGAATGTCGACAAGATCGCGAGTGTAATCAGAGAGCAGGTGTCCTCTTCACCGTGGATTCCCGATTCCATCCGCTCCAGAGTGCCGCCGCCAACGCCGCCGCCAGCAGCGGTTCCAGCCGGAGCCCTGTCGACGTTGGAGCGCGTGCAGGACTGGATTTCGAGACATAAGATTGCCACCGGCGTGATTGTACTGGTATCGGGAACAGTCGCCTACAAAGTATACAGGAAAAGCAAGCTCGGCCGCAAATCACGACGCGCACGACGGGCGCGCAATGGAGGAAGAGTCGAGGTTGTGGTCATCGCAGGGTCGCCGACGCTGCCACTTACACGGTCCCTGTCCCTAGACATGGAGCGCAAGGGCTTCATAGTATACGTCGTGTGCAGCTCGATGGAGGATGAGGTCATGGTGCAGAACCTTTCGCGGCCAGATATCAAGCCCTTGGCGATCGATATCACCGATGTAAGTGCTGATCCCGCCTTGTTTGCCAACAGACCAGCACTAACCTCCTCTCAAGACTCCAAATGCAGGCGCAGCTATCGACCGTTTTGCACAGTTCCTACAATCGCCACACTCGGCTGTACCAGGCGCCAAGCGCAACTTCTTGACACTCAAGTCGGTCATTCTGATCCCGTCACTCAACTACCAAACCTCGCCGATCGCTCTCATCCCTCCCTCAAACTTCGCCGATCTCTTCAACACCCACCTCCTCCATCCGATCCTCACCATCCAGGCATTCCTACCTCTCCTAACGTCCCGCGTCGGCTCGTCCGGCGACAAGTCACCACCTAAAGTCCTGGTCTTCACACCCTCCATCATCTCGTCCATCAACCCTCCCTTCCACGCCCCCGAGGCGACAGTCTGCTCTGCTCTCTCCGCCTTCACCGAGGTCCTTACTGCCGAGCTTCGACCACTCGCCATCCCCGTCACACATATCCAGCTCGGCACGTTCGACTTTACCGGCTTCACGCCCGCGGGCGGAAACAGCAGAGCCAACCAGCTGGAGCTGTTACCGGCGCCCGAGTCCGCCGAGGTCCTAGGATGGCCCGAGCCGGCGCGCCATGTATACGGCCGGAATTTCGCAGTCCACACCACCTCCGCCATCAGCTCTGGCCGCATCCGCGGGGCGCGCGGCAGTGCGTTGCGGGATCTGCACAGTGCTGTGTTCGACGTGATCGACGGGTCAAATACGAATAGCGTCATACGCATTGGCCTCGGTGCCAACATCTACGGATTTGTCGGCCGCTGGGTTCCCCGGGGTCTCGTCGCATGGATGATGGGCATCAGGAAGGTCGACGAGCTTCAATCATGGCAGTCTGACCCCGAACACAGCCCGAGGTCGGGCAGCGACAGTGGGGAGGGGCAAGAGTATGTCACAGTGCCTGCCGAGGAGTTGAGGCAGTCGTGGAGTGAACGGCGTTGATCGCCTGGAAAGGTTCTTTTGCTCCGCTCTTCTTGCTCAAAGGGGGTTTGCGCGACTTGGTGCACAATGCATGCATATAATGACTCCTACTCTGTTCAGACGAGAATAACGAATTTATAATGGTATCTCATATGCCTAACTCGTAACAGTGCTGTTGTACAAATCGTAAGCCCATGTTGCCGCTTTTTTGCGGCTCTTCCAAAAACTCCTTTGTCACCAAAATGCATCACGCAGAGCACGGAACCCCAGATCCATGCTTCATCAATGACCTCTTCCCCTGAACTTATGCCCTCCTCGACCGCGCCACCTTCCGCCCCGCCCTCCACCACCACCAAACCTGTCCTTGTACCCACCCAGCCGGTCGTGCCCGCGGTCCCTGCCGCCATCCCTCGCCTCGTCATCGTCATCGTAGGGCAAGCCGTCTCTCCGGTGCGGCATGCCGGCGCCCGACGCCGCGTCCTGACCCTCCGCCACGGCGCCCGGCTCGGGCTTGGGCGTCGGGGGCTCGAGGTTCTTCTCCCAGCGCGGGTGGGCGCCCTCCTTGCAGGCCTTGCCGTCCGGGCAGAAGCCGGCGAGGTAGTACGGGCACAGGCGCCTCCGGACGTGCTTCTTGCTGCAGTTGGGCCCCAGCGGGCAGAAGCCCTTGTCGTAGTGCGGGCAGGGCGGCAGGCGGCTCTGCGGGTCGATGTGCAGGTACAGGCACTCGTCGCCGTTGGAGCAGTAGCCGTTGCGCACGAAGAAGTTGCACTCGGGCATCTTGCGCAGGTTGTACTCGTGCAGGAACTCGCAGCTCTCGCCCTTCTTGCACAGGCCCCGCAGCCAGTGCTTGCACACGAGGCTGTTGAAGCCGCCACCGCCCTGCTTGCCGCCTTGCTCGCCCCCCTGGGCGGCGGTGGCGGCCGAGACGTGCCGCTCCGTGCAGCGCGTGCCGTTGGGGCAGTGGCCCGCGCTGTAGGCCTTGCATACGGGCCGGTCGGCGGGGAGGCCGTGGTGGTAGGTCTTTTGGAGGAAGGGCGTGAAGGTGAAGGCGAAGTGGGCGGGCTTGCGCGCGAGCATGTCGGAGGCGAGCTGGCTCGTCGTCGCTGTGGAGGTCGCCATGGTGGCGGGAGGGGAGGATGAGAGGAGCGCTGCGTGTGCAATGCTTCGACAGGATGAGTGCACCCCCGGACGTTAGAGGTGATTGAGTTTTGACCGTTTGTGAGAGCTTTGTGTCGTCAGGGAGTGGCTAAAGTGGTTTGTCAAAGCAAGCGTCCGAGAGCTTGGAGCTTGAAGTCTTCAAGGAATCGGACCTTACGTAAGCGGCACTCTCTGACAGCTGGAAGCCGAAAGACCTCGAGTAGAAGACAAACACACCGCTTAGATAAAGTACCTAGGTAGTTTATGTGATGCTTTGTTTCTTGTCAGAATGATCTATTACCTAATAAATGATCTGGTATCGTTACAATCGTAATTCGCTCCATCCTGTGGACCTCGTGGTATGCATATTCTAGGTCCACTAATGCCAGTCCCTCGTGCGCCGTGATCCTCCATCTATGGTATAAGTTGAAACCCCCCCCCCCTCCCCCCAAATGCTCGATTACTCGTACCAATACAGTCCAATATCGATCTCCCTTCTAACAATAACCCGTTACTTGCCCCCGCAGTCATGGCAGCGGCTTCTGTGCGAACCAGAAAAAGAAGGTAAAGTACCGATGGACGTTGGTGTCTTCCAGTGATTGCCTGAGCTTGGCCAGCCAAACGGCGCTCTCGACCTTGGAGACCTGAATGTCCTCGAACGGCTTGCCTGCAAGCGCCGGGATGACGTCGAGGATGGCGGTCTTCATATAGTGCCCGACTATCCGTAACGCGGGGTCTTTTGCCCACACGCCGATGGGGACCTTCTTCCTGACGCACTGGATGTTGACGAAGCCAGCGCGCTCGAGCGTGTGCCTGAGATTCTTGGGCTTGTCGCAGTCCAGCCCTTGCTTTGCGAGCGCCTCGAAAACAATGGTGTAGAAACGCTTTAGAGGATCGTCGATGGGCATGGAGCCGTCATCGCAGTTGACTCGAACGTGCAGGTCTTGGAGCTCGATCCAGCCCCCAGGTTTGATATGCCTTGGTCAAGTCGTTAGCTTCCAGCAAGATGCAAATCAAAAAGGGCCTGGGTAGGACACCCACTCGAAAGACTGAAGAATGACTTTCTCGATATTCCTGACCATCCCGGACATTTGACGGAGATGGACAAAGTCCCACCCGAAGCCGTTCAGCCAGTCGTCCTCGCAGTCGTCCACCATGAACCTAACGTTTTGCGGTACCCATTCCGGCTGAATGGGAGACAAATCAGTCCCAAGGATTTCCGCGTCCGGAAACAAATCACCAACTAAGACCGCGTCAGTTCCGTGAATCCGTTTTGGAGTGTAAGTCGTCCCCCCTCCCGAGACCACCAACCTTCGATAGCCCAGATACCTAGGGTCTTGTTCAGTACAACAAGCATAGTCTTTACATAACGCAGCAGTGATGGCTTACCAGTCCCGGTGCCAATGTCCATGATCTTCTTGGGAAAGTCCCCTATCGGGGCATAGAACAGGCTTCCGTCCTATATCAGGGTTAGGAACTGAAGACACCCTTGCATTCTCCAGATGGATATGTGCACTTACGCAGAGTTCCATCATCATAGCATGCTTCATGTCTTCCCGATCTTGCTCCGTTTCGTCGTTGGGTATCGGATACCGGCCATGCTTGTATAAATGGTACCTCCGACCGCCCTCATACACATGTTGCCATACGTTCGACCCTGCGTCGCGAGGCGGTATGCTCAGCTTGTCCCAGTCCGAGACAAAGTCGAACTCGTCCGATTCAGGCGTCCCTTCGGCTGGCTCTATCGGGGTCTTGCCAGAATCCATGGACGAGACCGATGGCGCCATCTGCAGCCCAGAACAGTCATCCACCAGCCTGTTCCTGTTCGAGGGCTCTGAAAGAAGAAAGAAGGGTCGAATGATATTGCGACCAGGCCCGCCGTAGATGCTTGCACCAACGCTTGACACACGCACACGACACTCACAGCAATGGGCCGTCCTCTGACATTCCTGAGGAGACAAGTGCTACATGAATGACTAGCCAGCTAGCTCCGAACGGCGGCGGACGGGCCGTCCAGCACTTTTATTCCCCAATCTAATGGCTTAGCTGCCGTGAGCGAAAAGCGTGAGGGGTGACCCAAACCGCCGGTTGGTGTGGTGGTCTGGTGGCAAGGGTCGGCGCAGCCCACTGCCTATACTTGTCCTGACTTATATCCCATTAGGTAGTCGTTGCATTGGCGCCGTTTAGAAACCGGGGCGCACAAGACGAATGACGAGAAGCGGTCCCGGTCTCGAAAGTAACGAAAGGACCTTTAGCGGCCGTACTAAGTACCTACCTTAACCCAAGATGGGCCGGCAAGGGGACAGGCGGTCCACGAGGTGCTACCTTATGCTCGATTAGCAAGCATGGCGAAAGATGGGTATTGGGTGCTAGTTGCTCCGTACGTACATACAGCGTCGCGCAGCTTTGCGGTGTACAAAAGAAGGAGAGAGAGAGAGACAGAGAGACAGGGCCAAGCAAAGCCCCCAAAGCATCCCGGCACCCCTGCCACCACTCACCATACTGCGTGGCTGCTTTAGCTGGTGGAATGTGGAGGCAGGAAACGGGAGGGGAGGGCTCCCTGCCGACCGGGACAGGACCAGGACGTTTGAGTAAGCATCAATGTGTAACGCCATTACACGAGCGCAGACCCGGACTCGGTTTGAACTACTGCGGGAGATCTTTTGTGTGGACTTGTGTGGACTCTGAGGTGTAGTAGGCCGGGAAAAAAACATTGCTTTTTTGGAAGAGGGACCTTCCCAGCCCACCGGTTCACGTCCAAGCGCAGGCTCTCGCTTCATCTGGGGGGAACAGCCATCAGAAAAACCAACAACCACTGATATGCAGCGGCAGACGGCCTGCAGCAAGCCACCAAGGCGGTCTGCTCGAGGAGTTCAAGCAGATGGCCCGGGTGACATCCAACAACTGAGCCCCCCTTGCATCAAGTATCTTGCTCTTGCAGTGGTACTCGACTCGTAAGAGGCACTCAGCTGAACAAGAATCAAGAGGTGTGTGTCTCGATGGAAAGGTCCGACAAGGATGGTATGTCCTTTGAATTGCTACCCTACGCTAAGACCACGCCCGGAAATAACGCCAGCGATCTCGAAGACCCAGTGCGCCCTGGTGGAGAACTTGTGGCTGTCCAGGATATCTGGTTGCAGGAGTGCCTCCCTGGGAAAAAGGATGATGGGTGGTGTGTGGTGAGGGGGAACCTCGTGCTGCCCTTGTCGCACCACACGGTGTAGCTCACCACCCCTTGACCTGGTTGATAAACTGGATGGGCTCCCGCCAATAGCTCGAACTAATCGGGGAGAACATTTTTGCATTCGCTTGCGCTGGCTACGACGGAGGATCGCCACGTAGAGATAAGATATTCGTTCCATGGTTAACTAACGCAAGGGATAGCCGTTCTTCAGCGGCCAAGAGCCAAGTGAATGATCCCCTGTTGGAACTCCCGGTAAATAAAAGCAGGCGCGGCAAGTTCCTCCCTTCGACTCCTTGTGGACGCCAGCGTGTGCGCATTGGGTCTGCGAGCAGGCATCATTAGCTGCAGGCAGGCATGATACGGGAGCAGTCTGATGGGGTGTCTCGGCCACGCTGCCCCAAAGAGCTCTGGCGCCATGGAGCAACATCTACATCAGTTCAGCAATCGGGGAGTCCCAGCGAGTGAAACGGCATCTGGGGAAAGGTTTCGGTAAGCTCGGTAATGTCCAGAGTCTCGCAGTCCACGACCCGCCCCTAAAAGGGCCTGCAGAGCCCGGTGGTTATCCATTACGTGCATGGTAACTATATTCAAAACATCAGAAGTGCATTTGCTGAGCTGGAGACTGCATGATCCTGTGCCATAAGCGCAAAGTTGCATGTTGCGCAAATGACAGACCGCCGGAGCAAATCCCGAAAAAAAAGAAAAAAGAGAGACAGAGAGAGATGAGCTACAGCTCGCTTCCTATGGGTAACTCGGTCACTTGGGGTTCCAAATTGAATGATCTACCGAGCCGTGAGCCCTAGCTGCATGCATGTTCTATCAGAAAACGATAGACTTGGTGTGCTGTCCGGGTTCAAATCACGGTACTTTAAGCAGGCACGGTCGGTAATGTAGCGCACGAGAGGGTCGTACCGTTCCCGTGCCGTGCTGACCCCCACGAAAAGACGTCGGGTGCTTCTTATTAGTGGAGCTGTCAGTCATGCCGCCGGGGAGCTTTCCGTTGAGCGCATCAAACCTCGACGTTTGTGATTGGCAAAGATGTGCTGCTGCCCAGTGCTAGGTACATGTAGCACTTGCTATCGAACGATATGACGTTTGAATACTTGGTAGGAGCTACTCTGGGGGCGAAGGGATGGCCCCAGTCGCATATCATCAGGGCCCTGGGAGCCGTGCCAGCATATATGCCCAGAAATGCCCGTTTGGACGGGATCATCTGGGAGGCCTTGTCTCGTGCCGCAAAAGTCTGCTTGATATGGAACTAAGTCCGGCTGAGAATGCATTGAGCTCTTTCTCCACGGTCCTGGGCAGGAGGCAGCTTACAAGGGTTGACAGAGCTGTCATTGAACCGACCTGCGATTCTTAGCTTCTATCTCGACCTTCATATCTGTCACTGTCTCTCCACATCGAAGCAAGGATCTCGCGCTTTCAATTTGAGCTTTTGAACGAAGTCGGATCTCGTCCAGATGTCTTTCCTGCCATCTCTGAAACATCTACAAATACTTGTTACCACTTGATCTTGTCCATTTTAGTCTATAATATGGGAACAATTGCATAGGGTTTGCTAATGCAAAGCTGAATTGGTTAGACCCCAGATACCCTAGAAAACCTTGGTGGCATAGACTCAGCTCAGGACAGTAGTCAGGGAATCGTTGTATCAACTCGCAGTGCTTCCCATGATGTTAAAGAGCCCGGCTGAAGCAGGTAAAGCTGCCGTAATCCAAGGCCCGCTTGAGCCTGTCAATTACTGTCACATTGAGTGGCCTCGACACGTCTCTCGTAAGACGAGGAGGCAGACGAGCCACCCAATTCTGTCAGTGGCTGGTGTTCGCCCGCTACCCTCTGCGGATGAATCCTTGTCAAACGTCGAATCGCATTCTTATATACCTAGTTGAACACGCGGCAGAGTACCGCACCAAAAAGGAAACCCAAGCCAAGTTGGTTCGTAACACTACATCCCTCTACTCCGTCGTCCGTGAATGCCAGCCACCCGCCTATGCCTTCCATATCCGCTTCAGGGCCTCAGTCAGGCCGACGTCGTTGGTCTCGAACTCGTACAGGCCGACGCCGACCAGCAGGGTCACAGCGTTCAACAGCCACATGACGGCCTTGTGGATACCGGGCATCCGGTACTTTGGCAGATAGTCGATGATGATGTTCTGGAAGCCCATGTGGGAGTGGATGAGGACGGTGGCGCACAGCAGGGCGTCGAGGGTCGGGTTCAGAGACCCGGCGGCGAAGGGTGCAACAGTCAAGGGGACGAGGCCGGCAGCAATCAGGCGGTCGAAGGTCCAGTGGTAGGAGCCGTGTGACGGGTGCGGTGGCGGCACGGGAGCAGGGTCGTTGACGGTGCCGTTGATAGTTTCTAGACGAAGCAATCAGTACATATCCGACAGATTCCGGACCGCTACCGGCCTTGAGCGACTAGCTGGTAGACCTACGAGGGAGAGGAGGCAGGATGTTCCTCCTGCTGCTGGCGTGGAAAGCGGCGATGCGCGCGCCGTTCTTGGCGAGCTGTTGCTGGATGGCTGAGCTCCGAGAAGCCTGTGCCATGAGGCCGGAAGCGATCCTCGTGCTGGGCGCGGCGAAGGCCGTAGTCTGCCGAAGCAGAGCGGAGCGGGCAATTGATGCCATGTTGATGTCGAGGATCCCTGGCTACCAATTGAATGTCTCTCTGCGTTTGTGGGTGGTCTGCTTCGGCAGAGGGAGATGTTGTCGTCAATGATCACGCAAAAAGTCAAAGCATTGATGATGCTCGCAAGGCAAGCGATCCCGAGAATTGATGGTGCATTGCCGAGGGACTCGAAATGCAATTACTGTGATTGGCCCGTCTGGACCCGAAGGCCTGAGCTCGGAGGAGGAAAAAGACTGTTTCCGACTGACAGGGGTGTGGCCAATCAAACTGCACGCCCCACCAGTGATGATCGAGCTTGTGATCCAGGGTCTTGAAATTTTGGCGCCATTGTCGGGAGCTTGTCGAGCTTCGGACAGCGTTTTGTGAAGATATTGGTCGCACTGGTGGGCTTTTACTGAGCAAGATCTTGACATCGAATTCGACGAATCGCTTTGGAAGGTCCATTGGACCGAGTCCCTTCAGCCTCCCACACTCCCCATGCGCTCGAAGTAGTCGCGTGCTGCAATCCAGTCCCAATGGCGAGGCACGCGCAGCTGGTGAGCCTCTGGCCTGCGGGCGCCCGGCTCTGTCGCAGTTGTCTCAGTGCGCAAACTGGCAAGCAAGCTGCATCCCAACGCCGGTGGCTTAGTTCCAAGAACGACACATCCAAATACCTGTCCAAGGTCAAGAATGCGGAAGAACAATGGCAGGCAAAGGCGCAAAGAATAGCAAGCGGCGAGGAGTACAACCTGTGGGATGTGTTTGAGGAGCGTGGCTTCGTCAAGGATCTCGCTGGGTAAGCGCTCTTTTGCGTGAGAGCTGGCAGAATCATTTTGCTAATATTCGTTTTACATAGCCGAAAAGAAGACATTCGGGAGCTCATGCGACAGAAGAGGATAGGCGCATACGTCGGCGTAGATCCCACGGCTCCGTCTCTCCACGTCGGTCATCTCGTACCAATGATGCCGTTGTTCTGGATGTACTTTCATGGATACCATGCGGTCAGTCTGCTAGGTGGCGCTACCTCGAAGATTGGGGACCCGTCAGGTCGACTCAAGGACCGGGAAAGAATGGCAGGATCGACGGCTGCTACGAACACTGCAAAGATACACTACCAGCTCAAGAAGATTTGGGCCAACGTCGAGACAAAGTCACAGAAGTATGGATACAAGAAGCGATGGGCATGGAAACGGTCTCTAGTCAACAATGCGACCTGGTGGAACTCTCTTCCTCTCTTGGAGGTTCTGAGAAGACTCGGTGCTGGCATACGGATGGGACCCATGCTTTCGCGGGACAACGTCAAGAGGAAACTCACAGAGGGCGATGGAATGTCCTTTGCCGAGTTCACCTACCCCTTGATGCAAGCATGGGACTGGTGGCACCTGTTCAGCACACACAATGTCCATATGCAGATCGGGGGTTCCGACCAATACGGCAATATCGTGACAGGTATCGAGTCCGTCAAGACTATCCGCGAATCAGAACCAAACCTCGAGAAGAAGATGGAGGAGGGTCCCCTGCATGACCCGGTTGGCTTCACTGTCCCTCTCATGACCGACTCTTCGGGCGCGAAATTCGGCAAGAGTGCAGGCAACGCCATCTGGCTTGACCCTTACGAGACCTCTTACTTCGACCTGTACGGCTATTTCGTGCGAAGGCCGGATGCCGATGTCGAGAACCTCCTGAAACTGTTCACATTCCTTCCTCTCCCCGATATCGCCAAGATCATGGAGGAACAGGCTGCGGATCCCTCCAAGCGCGTCGCTCAGCACAAATTGGCACAAGAGGTGGTCAGTCTTGTCCATGGCGACGAGGCCTGCCGACTTGCGGAAGAACAGCATCGTGCGATGTATACCAAGGGACAGACCATGATGCCCATGGCTCAGGCCACCGAAGACGATCTCGCGGCGCAGGACCCAGCCTCGTCAGGCAAGCCCGTCACTCTTAACAACGCCCCGCGCGTGGACATCCAGCTGCCAGAGTCGTTGATCCTGGGCAAATCGATCGCTCGCATTCTGCACGCGGCGGGGCTCGCCAGCAGTGTGTCCGAAGGCAACCGGCTCGCCACCCAAAGAGCAGCCTACGTCGGCGGCTCGCCTGGTCAGCCAGCCAATGTGAACAAGGGCATGACGCCCGGCCTAGTGGAGTTTACGCCTGTGTCTGTGTGGTTCCCCGAGGACACAAAGAACTTCTTGATCGAGGGCAAGTACCTCATGCTCCGCAAGGGAAAGCACAATCTCCGCATCATCGAGATGGTCAGCGACGAAGACTGGAAAGCTTCTGGGAAGACGTACCCCGGCGAGCCTGGCAAGGGCAAGGTCAGGATGCTGTCGCAGAAGCTTCGGGCTCTCAAGGAGGAGCTCAAGCAGGATGGACTTGCTGCCAAGGCGAAGGACAATATCTCTGTCCAGGATAACGCCGACGCCATCGAGGAGCAAGATGAGCCAGTACTCATTTTCCCCGATGAAAGCCCTGCACAGGTCCGGAATCTAAAGAACAAGATCTCCGACCTGGAAAATGCCCGCAAGCAGCAACAGGCTGGCGCCAAGCAGGACTAGAGACTTCATGCAACTCATCTCAATGTACAATAAACAGCGACTACGTGCGAGATGTACAAATATTGTAAAAAGATTATGTAGTATTTCAAAAGAAAGCAAACAGCTAGACCCTAGAACTCCTCTAATGTAGATAGATAACCATCAAAATCCAAGCCGGACAGAAGAAGACTTGGCTTTGGGTTACTTGTAAAATACAATCAAGTCGCCCGACGGCGCTGGAAAACTCTTTAGCTTATCGATGATCTCCCCGTCCGTGAGGTTCTGCTCGGTGATGATCTGGTCAAAGCTGTGGCAGCCGTCGGTGTACTTCTGCAGCGGGTCGCCGCCGGCCTTGGGCCGCGCCTGGCCCGTGGCCAGCGCCGCCAGGTACTGCTTGGAGACGACGTACTTGTGGACGCGGTACAGGCAGCCCTTGATGACGCCGAACTGGACGAGGCGGCGCACGTCGACGTAGCGCAGGACCTCGAAGCCGGCGTCCATGTGGCCCTTGAGCCACTCGAGCACGGTGCGGCCGGCGCAGAAGCTCGCCATGAGGCGCACGAGGTCGAAGTTGCTGACGCGCTGGCCGCTGTGGATGCAGACGTAGCTCGCGCACTCGTCGACGATGCCGCCCGCGTTGGCGACGAAGGCGTGCACGCCGGGCCGCGGGGCGTAGCACGAGCCGAAGAAGAACATGTCGAGCAGCAGGACGGCGTCGTAGTAGAGCAGGTGGCGCAGGGCGGCCTGCGCGAGGTCGAGCGAGACGTCGGCCTCGAAGGCGATGCGGCGCACGTCCGAGACGCCGTCGATGTGGGCGATGACCTTTTGCAGCGTTAGGTCCCAGGTCGGGTCGACGACGTCGGCGAACTTGGTCTTGGCCACGGGGACGTGCCAGCCGCGGACCTGCGGCGGGGTCGGGTGGTGCGGGAAGAGCTTCATGTTGATGGTGTTGGCGTCGTCTGTTGTTTTTGTGTCAATATGGCATATGAATGTAAGAAAGAAGCCGAATCGACGGCAGAAAGAAAAAAAGAGAGAGAGAAAGGACAGGGACGGAGAACGAGGAGGGGCTGTGTGAGCTTACCAACGGGAATCATGCACTCGCCATAGTTGTTCAGGTCCTCTTTGACGATCTCGAGCAGACTCTCGATCGGCCTCCTCCCGTCCCCGATGCCGGCGCCGCTCCCGAGACGCCCGGCGCGCCGGCCCTTGCCGTCCTCCTCCTGGCTGAGGTACTCGTTCTGCTTCTCCATCTCGGCAAACGTGGCCGCGAGGCGCCGCACGACGCGCTCATAGGGCAGCTGGTCGACGACGTCGGCGCCGATGACGACGCCAAAGTTGAAGATGAACTCATTGCGGTGATACTTTGCGTTGGGGATGGCGACGGGCAGCCCCAGCACCGCGTAGCGCTGGGCCGGGTCGACGACGGTCACGTAGCGGTTGAAGAAGGCGTTGCGCGGGATGATGTAGGAGCGCAGCAGGTCAAAGTCAAAGAGCGTTGGCTTGTCGACGCCCGGCACGGGGACGATGCATCCCGGCGGGCTCTGCGCGACGATCTTGGTTCCTGGTGTGATTGGATGGTCAGCGTTCATCTTTCATAGCATGGTGAGCTTTGGCCTGCTCCTCGCCTTCAAGGCCGAGGGCATCTGAGTGGGTTTGGGAGAGATGGGTACCTTCTTGTGGAAGGAAACGGGCATAAAAGATGCCCTGAATCATATTGCCACGATAGTGGCCGCGTACTTGGCGACTTGGAGTGACAAGATGCGGTCGATGTCGATGAGATGAACTGTGAGAGAAGCACTATTGCTCACGTTGGCGTGTTTGATCTCATTCATCGGCAAGCCATGATCGAATATCTGGCCTTCACGCGCCTATGTACTGGAGAATGTAGCGAACCTTTCTCATAAGTTATCCGTCAACTCTCATGGATCTTGGTTGGTAGGTATAATTGAAGGAGGGACAGAAGCGAACCGTACCGTGGTTGGTCAAGAACTTAATTTCAATTAAAGCTACCGTACTTTGAGTCCGATTAAAGCATGCGACCGTCATTTGATTGGTCGCCAACGTTCACCAATTCAACTTCACAAAACCTTTCAATGTTCAATGCTCTTTCGTTCAATATCTCGCAGATTGCAAGATTTGAAACGCAAACAGCCGTAGATAGGATATTGGCGTCAGATTATTTGTTATTGCCATTGACCAGTCTCTTCCCAAGCTGTATGTCATGAGAAAAGCCTTCGCTCGCATTGCCCCTCACCTGTCCGTTGCCTTGAATAAAGTAAATAAAGAATTGGTCATTGAAACAGGCTGTCTCGATTATGATGCATCATTCATCACCACAGCGACACACCCTGCGCCGGGTTCCTACATACAACATATGAAAGTGACCTCTGCTACCAAGCTGCGCAGTGTCAAAGAACGCAATATGGCTGCTACCCTCCAAAATGCCAGTCGAGTAAATCGCTTGTCCATGTTTGCGCAGTAAGAAATGACATATGCTGCCATGGCAGCAATCAAGGAGCCAGCGGAGCCCTCACCACTGCAAGAGAAATTCATTCCTCAGACCTATGAATCAATAGAGGCTCACTGAGTAATGGGACGGTTCATTGGTGCGTTATCCACGACACCGGACAGGGTACCTCCAACAGACTTTCTTTCCGAGCTTGGGCGAATCGCTCAATCTCCGAGAAGATGCTGGATAGCGCCCTGCACGCTACCGCCGCTCCTCCGAAGAGCCGCCACGTTCTGGTCAAAGTCGTAGAACCCCATGTCGTTGAGCTGGCGGAGCTGTTCGGCATAGCGCTCCTCAGGCGGCCTGTTGTCAGGGGGCGCGGCAGCACCACCACCACCACCGGGCATCCCCAGGCCCAGAGCTTGCAACGCCTGTTGCATCGCCTCGGGGTTCATCTGAGGGAAGCCGCCAGCTTGTCCGCCCTGGGGCGGAAGACCGAGCAAGGCTGCCCAGGGATTGGCGGCGGCGTTGTTAGCACCGGGGGCTTGTCCTCCAGCTGGCGGCGACCCAGCGCCCTCGCGTGCCGAGTCGGTGTTCGCCGCAGGGGTGCCACCTGATGCTCCAGCCTGGGGGTTGAGCAGAGCAAGGAACGGATTCGGGGCGTTCGCGGCAAAAGGATTGAAGCCGAATGGGTTGGCGGCATTGTTGCTATTAGCAGTGTTGCTGCCCGCGTCGGTGCCAGAAGCAGGGGCGCCGGCCGGGGTATTGTCAGTCGCACCGGGAGCAGGGAAGCCTCCCAAGCCTTGACCACCAGACATCATGCGGCGCATCCTATTAGCGGCTCTGATGGCTTCCGGATTGGTCATCATGTTCCTGAAAGAGTCGGACTGGAGCATCTCGCGGGCGTTGGGCACATCTCGAAGCATAGGATTTTGTTGGATCATGAAGTCAATGAAGGCGGGGTTGTTGAGGGCTTCATTCAAGCTCTGGGCGACTTGCGGGTTCCCGAGCATATCTATCATCTGGTCTTCCGACGGGAGGTTCATCTAAAATCAAAGTCAGCCGGAAGCTAGCAAGGCTATTGCCGATAGCGAAGCAACATACACCGCCATCTGGGCCGAAGAGGTTCTGGTTCGGGAGCGGCACATGGCCTGCGAACCGAGCACCGGTCAAGCCAGCCAAGGGGTTGTTGGCAGAGGTCCCGGACGCCATGTTGGAGGGTATAGCCTGCGGGGTCTGCGCCGAGGCAGATGCAGGCGGCGGCACTGGGTTGGAAGCAGCACTCTTGACCAGGTGGATGGTATTGCCCTGCTTGATCTTGTAGTTGCTCAACGCATCTTCGTTCTTCATGACCCTTCCGGAGTAGATCAGTCGCTGGCGGTCGACCGGGATGTCCTCATAGTCCTTCTCCGAGAGCTTGGTCTTGAGGTCCAGGACAGTGGCCGAGTCGGAAATGGTGACGGTATGCAGGCGCTCGCCAGAGGACTTGACCTTAAATGTCAGCTGGGTCTCGCCAGACTCTGCCGTGTTGTCGGCCATTATGCCTGGCTGCGCGAGGATCAAGGCGTGACGGATTCGTAATGCGGCTGAGGTGTCTGCGCTGATGCCGAAATGGTGTGCAAACCAGAGATAAAGGGTCACGGGAAGGCTGGATAAGGGTTGCAACAAGGGCAGGAGGATTCAGCGCCCCTATGTTCCAGAATTCGAGCGGTTTGGCAAAGGACCTGAGGGGATAGTAAGGTCAAGCCAGCCAGTCGGACGAGTTGCAAAAAGACGTGGCCGATCAACGTGGAGAGGCGAAAGGCGGCGACGGGGCCTACTTGTCTAGGTAGCTCCTGGAGGTGTGGGTGGTGGTGGGGTTTGATGGATAGAACGTGATAGAACCCAAGCACCAGGCAGACCAACAAGCGCTAGCACCCGCTTACCGGTGCGCGGTACCAGGGTACCACCTCCAAGTTAACATTAGGTAGTTCCTTTAAGCTCTTTCGGTACCTAACGTACCTAGGTAGGTACCTACCTGCCTTAGGTCCGCCCATTGCCAACGATGGCTTGTTATCGTTCCTCGTTTTCCTTTGCCTTGGATCAAACGCCACGCTTGAGGCTAGATGACGAAATTACGTGACGATTACCTTCTTGATCTTGTTCCTTCACCTTCCTCGATCCTAAACTCCTAGAGGAGGAGGAACAAACAATTCTCATATTTCCCTTCACTATATCTGAAAAGTACTCTCGTCCAGATATAGTTATGTCCTCCTTTTGTGTACATCTAACATGTGTGCTCAAGTTTTCCCCTCCAGGCACACAATCGGCCATCCTCGCGACAATCATACATGAGTCCCCTTATTTGCCCTGTAGTGCCTTCCCCATACCGCCAAACGTCACAGTCTTGGTGACCTGGTACTCCGAAATGCCATAAAGGGAGCCTTCTCTTCCGAAGCCAGACTCCTTGACGCCTCCGAACGGAGCAGCTACGTCGGAAATGATACCCGTGTTCACACCCACCATGCCAACCTCGAGGTGTTCTGCGACTCGGTAGATGCGCTCCAGGTCGCGCGAGAAGAAGTACCCAGCAAGGCCAACCTCGGTCGAGTTGGCGATCTTGACGACCTCATCCTCGGTCTCGAATGGGAAGAGCCCAGCGACGGGGCCAAATGTCTCCTCCGTTGCCATGGCCATCTTTGAAGTCATGCCCGTGAGCACCGTCGGCTTGTAGAAGTTGTCCCCCAGGTCGGGCATCTTCTGGCCGCCAACGACGATCTTGGCACCCTTCTTCTCCGCATCCCGTACGTGCTCATCGACCTTGGAGATGGCCCGTCCGTGGATTAGGGGCCCGTGGGTGATCCCCTCACTGAAGCCATTGCCAACCTTGAAAGCCTTGACCTTCTCGGCAAATTTCTGGGCGAATTCATCGTAGACTCCCTTCTGCACGAAGATGCGGTTGGCACAAACACAAGTCTGGCCCGACGAGCGGAACTTGGAGGCGATCGCACCGGCGACGGCGGCATCCACATCAGCATCGTCAAAGACAATGAATGGAGCATTGCCACCAAGCTCTAGAGAGAGCTTCTTGAGGGTGCTTGAGCTCTGTTTCATGAGGAGCTTGCCAACGCCAGTCGAACCCGTGAAGGAAATCTTCCTGATCGTCGCATTGGTGGTCAGCAACTCGCCGAGTGCCGGGGTGTTATCCAGGGCAGTAACAATGTTCACCACGCCCTTCGGCACACCAGCTCGCTGACCAAGCTCTGCGATGGCCAATGAAGTGAAAGGCGTCTCTCCCGGTGCCTTGCAGACGACGGTGCACCCCGCGGCCAGGGCGGGCCCAATCTTTCTAGTGATCATCGCGGCGGGGAAGTTCCAGCTGCGCAATAGTCAGTCACTGAACAACTGGACAGTCTTTGGGTAAGAGCTACATACGGAGTGATCAGGCCACATACTCCAACAGGCTCCTTGATCGTGAAAACTCTGTTGCCCGGCACGGACGAGGATATCGTGTCACCATAGATGCGAGGTGCTTCTTCGCTGAACCATTGGAAGAAACTAGCCGCATATGCAGCTTCTCCCTTTGCATCGGCAATTGGCTTCCCGTTCTCCCATGTGATGAGCTTGGCGAGATCCTCAGCGTTCTCCACGCACAAGTCGTACCATTTGCGCAGGATGTTAGACCGTTCTCTACCCGTCTTCGTTCGGAAGGTCTTGAAGGCCTCCTCGGCAGCCTCAATTGCACGCTCGGTATCTTGGACGTCGAACTCGGGACTCGTTCCAATCAATTCACCAGTAGCCGGGTCTAGAAATTGATCATGCTGTCAGAGGGAATGCTTGGAGTCCACATCTCGTCTCCAGATAGAACCTACCGCGGACTTCAAAGGTCTTGCCCGACTTGGCCTTGACCCATTCACCATTCACAAAACACACATCCGTCTTCAGGAGGGAGGGGTCTCGCAGCTTTTGTAGGTCTTTCGTCAGCGACGATACACAAAGCACCGTTGGGTTGGTCATCCTCCATCTTAATAAGTACCTTTGGCGCCATATTGGAAGCACACCTTATGGAAGCACTCTTAGTGACAATGGCGGGTAATGTGCTTCTTTGGAACTGAGAGTGTCGTATGCCGCCGTTTCTAGAAGCAATACAGGCAGTCCTCCGCAAAGAAAACATGGCGACGAAAGGAGGATGATGCGTCTATTTAGCAGTGACGGAGCTGGTTGTACTTGTAAGGGTGTCGTAACCGGTGACCCCGCACGCCGCTTCGTACACACTGATTGAGCTGATTGAGCCCCAGCAACAGGCGACTGTGAGGCTTTGAGCGAAACCAATCGACTTGCTTATCGCATTCGTTCTATCGTTCAATGAAGTTGAATAGGTCCGGCGTCGTAGGGTTGCTGCAGAGAGCTTATCAAGCAAGCAGCAAATGCAACAGCGAGGTCGGGGGAACTTTAGCTATTTCTATGACGTGCGTCCTAAGGGAAAGAACCCCTGTAATCGAGTCTCGATTCATCGGCTGGACTTCCCCATTTCAGTGATGGTGCCAGTTTAGCACCTGTCCCCGCAGACGTCAAAGTGGGGAAATGCCCTGAGGCTTCGCTGTTCTTTGGGCCCACGATATCTAGCTCCAGCTTCTGGACCGTGTCCTTCAGAGTAGGCAATTTTTACTATCCAGGGCAGGTGTATCCGCCCGGGCTGTTGGTTGGCATCTTATCTTGGCTCAAGGCCACGGTGCAGGGTAGCTAAGTACAAGACTGGTCCTTTCGATCAGACTTAGAAAGCCTCCAGAAATCAGAGATCAGAATGAGAATGACACGGAAATGATCTCCTCTGACCCAAGGGCCTTAACAGCGCGTTACTATCGTCAGACCAACAGCCGTACCGTTTGTGTCCATCTTGTAAAGAACTCCCCGGCGGCCGGCCGGTGGGCAGTGGAAGTTCCAACCCCCCATATCGGGAGCACTCAATACGACCCGTCGTTCTTTTCTGACCTCAAGCGCTCATCTACTTTCAGTTCCTTCACTGCCTACCTATTCATCGTGCAGAGATGAACTCCTTTGTCTCGTCCACTCCCAGATAGCTGCCGTCATGTGTTAGTGTGCCTTGCAAAAGGAGTGGTGATGTGTGCACCTACACGCTCAGCAGAATTTCGGCAAATTCATCAACATCCTCCCCTCTGCCATGTTTGAGGAATTCATCGAAGGAGAAATTGTTGATGATAAAAGGAGGCTTTTCCCTCCACATGCGTTGGAATTCGTAGGTGGAGTCCGCTTCCCAGAGGTGCCGGGACAAAGTCCAACACTGTGCCCTGCCCCATATGCCTGGGTCCTTCGCGTCGTCGGAGTGCTTCATGAGCTCATAGACCTTTACGACAGCATATGCCATCACGATAGTCCTCCTCAAGGATTCGGCAAAGATCCAATGCTGCCGCCTGCTGTCAGAAACAATCACGGCATGAGCCTAATAACCAGACGGCGAAATGCTCACCTCCCATTCTACCGGAACCTGAATCTGTGCACCCTCGTTCTCAAGCTCAGCCAAGCTCCCGATATTCTCCCGGATCTTAAGCAAGTCTTCCAGCCACGCCTGCAGTAACGGCAGGTCATTCTCCGCTTGTGAGCGTAGAAGAATGTCCCCATCGAACAAGCGAATGACCTGATATAGGAATAGTGCTTGGGCGCGAGCCAACTTCTCAACTAGCTTTGCTGCTGCCCTTCCTGTCTCGGCATCAAGGAGCTCCTGGACAGCCTGCTGAAGGGCACGCATCACCATTGGCTTGGTCTCCGTGGTCTGGTTCGCGTACAGGCTTGCGGTGGTAAAGCATGAAAAGATGCACTGCGGCGTGTGGCCTCTGTACAGGCGGCGATGCAAGAACGGTGCGGCGCTGCGGGTAGCAATATCGGCTGTAAACCCTTTGACGCGATTTATCACGTAGTACAGAGGCGATTTGGTATCATACAGATCCCACGGCTCAACGTGATGCTGTATAGGGTGTTAGAAAAGGCTTCGACAGAGTTGTCGCATGGACAAGGTGAAGGCCACACTCACGCAAATTCCAGACATTTTTTGATAGGCCGACATGAGCTCTTCTTCTACAGAGCTGTCTGAGGTCTGGGTCAGAGGCCCCGATTCGACTGGAACAAGCCATTGTTGTAGATTTGCAATTTCGGCGTTGTCCATAATATCAAGCAACGGATCAATTGGAATATCACTATCCACGCCGTCTTCAAGAACCAATGAACCTTGACGGGTCTCGGTAAGCTCGTCGTTTCGCGACTGGACTTCCATGGGCCCGATCCCAAAGTAGTCCACGTCGGTCAAACCCGGGGCAATAAGACCTCTGAAGGGCAGCATACTCGCACGGTTTGACAAATCAAGATTTTGTCGTTGGCCATATCGCAGGACAGTCTTTCCCTTGGCGTAATTGCAGGGCAGCTTCTTCTCCACACATCTCGAGCATACCGGAGTGCGCCTGTCGCATCGGCGCTTCGCACGAACGCAGCTGCTGCAGTTCTTTTGCCGTGGAGCCGACATGCTAGCTATGACTGTATTGTCCTGCATGATGCCAGAGCATTTCCCGGGGTAGGTCTGCGATATAGAACGGTGGGATCATGTGGAGAGAGTAGAAGGTGTGAAATTATGACATTGATTGATGGTGGATGTTCAATGACTAAAACTACGGTCCTCCAAGTCGGCCGGAAATTGCGCCGGTTGTCCACCGCAACTCCGCCGCCCCCTAGAAATCCCACCAAAGTCCGCCGTGACGAGCCCGGGGGCCGGAAGACACACCATTGTGGCCGGTATGACTGGCCGGGACTTTTTGAATCGCGATCATGATATTCCAAACCTGTCGAGGATCCAATTTTGGTGACTGATATCGAAGAAGCCAGACAATTGAAACCTTGAGAACGCCACATTGTGAGGGAACTCGAGTCACGATTGATCATGGCTCGCTTCTAAAAGTCTGCCACCGTTGATTCCAGCTACAAGGAGCGGGTGCAGCAGCGATATCGTCAACCACTGCCCGCCGACGTTAGACAATCTCTGCTCGTCAATCCAATGTCATGGACGTGCTTTTGCTGTGCAGTAGGTGTAAAACCTGCCCATCCACAACATCGAACTGTCGCCTTTCTCTCTTTTGTCATTTGTGGAATTAGGCTGTCTGCCCCGGACTCTACCCGCTTTGATGGGCACCATGACTCTGCGGGCAGCATCCTGATTTGCTCGGTCCAGACATGTCCGTATGGCGCTCCGAGATCAACAAAAAGTATCTTGTGTTGTCTTGACATCCAAGTGAGGGTCAGATTAGTTGACGGACTGCTAACAGAAGTAGCTACTTGTCTACCCATCAAGCCCATCGGATTTAGGTAGTGGGATAGCCCTTCCGGGTTCCAGGGCAAGGATGTGACAAGGATATTGACTGTTAAGATCGAGGTAGCTCCTAGTGAACTTCCGTCTACTATCCAGACGCCCACTTGACATCTTTACCTTGATATTGCCTTACTTAACACGCACCGGGTGCAACAGTACCACCAGACTTTGGCGGGCTAAGGACAAGGATCATAGTTTAAATAGGAGCGTGCACCCGTCACGACGCACTCTCCAGATAGGATCCGGACACATTACATCTCTCTTGCTTTCGTCCATAATGAAGTTGGGATACTTATTTCACCTAGTGGGAACAGCATCGCTGGGGGTTGGAAAATGTGCAATTAACGTCGACCAGAAACCTGAGTGGGTTGGCATTCCATTTCCAGACGGGTTTCTAAGTTACTCAATTGAGTTCTCCTCCTTTCCAGACTTTGCGGGCAACAAAACATCGCCAAATAAGTTTTCAGAAACCCTCCTGATGAATATAGGCAACGTCTTGGGGACGAAGCCCTATATCCGCGTGGGAGGGAACACACAAGATTATGCTTTGTACAACGCCTCTCTTTCAGCTTCTCTAAACGGCACATACGATGTGTCAAGGTCTCCCGACTACCCGACCACGATACACATTGGGTCGTCCTATTTTGAGTCTTATAGTACCTGGCCTGGCGTGAAGTTTTCTCACGGCTTCAATCTGGGCCTGGGAGGGAACAGATCAGAGGGATGGCAGACTCTTCTGGACACGGTTCCTCTGGTGTGCAAGACGTTGGGTTTGGAAAAGCTCTATGCGTGGCAATACGGTAATGAGCCGGATCTGTATTCCACATCGTCGCAGGGCCCCGTTCGCCCACCGAGCTGGAATGAGACTACCTACGTTGAGCAGTGGTTGAACGGTACGCGCAAGATCAAGGAGCTGCTCCAGACGCATTGCCCCGAGGTGGTGAGCAGCAATCGATATGAGTATATCGCGCCGGCCTTTGCCGGGGTCAACAACCATTTGAAGGCCCCCATCGCCTGGAAGGACGGTCTGGACGAGGACGGGAATATCGGGCTGTTTTCATCCCACAAGTAAGTCGACAAACTAAATCATCCTTCATTCTGCGCGAAGATGCTCACACCAGTCAGTTATATCTCTGGCGCTACATCGCCTGGTGTGACACTGCAGGGCACCTTGATGAATCACAGCCGTACTATGCAATCTGTCAATGCCCATGTGGATGAGTTCAAGAAGATATTCCCATCTGGAGACCTCAATACGGCAAGTCCCCGACTGATTTTGGGAGAGACGAATTCCCTTTACAACCAGGGCAAGCCTGGCCTGTCCAACACATTCGGCGCAGCTCTCTGGGGCGTTGATTTTGCTCTTTACTGTGCCTCTGTTGGCATTGGTCGTGTGCACTATCACATGGGCACCAACTACCGATATGCCAGCTGGCAGCCCGTGGACACAGACAAAGCAGTCAAGGGCACCAAAGCGCCGTACTATGGCAACATGGCCGTTGCAGCCATGATAGGCAACGCCACAGACCAGCCGGTGTCGATTGCGCATGTGCCTATTGCGGGCGGCGATGAGCGGGAGGCGGTATATGCGGCATACGTCGGCGATTCTCTGTCTCGCATCATGGTCATCAACTTTGTTGGGTACAACACCACCGTAAATGGGACAGGTCTTGGGCTCGCAGGAAACCCAGTCGCGGGACGAAAGTCGAGGAGGTACACCTTTGAGGTAGGTCCGTCGGTGCGGAAGGTCAGTGTGCAGCGTCTTATGGCCAACGGTAGCGATGCGATCACTGGCGTGACGTGGGACGGCTACAGCTTCAACTATGAGCTCGAACAAGGCGACCCCGTCCTGTTGACGAACGTCACCCGAGGTGAGGTGCTTCAGACGACGGCTGGAAGAGTGTCCATTGATGTCCTTGATTCAAGCGCCGTAATGCTGAGCATGAGTGGAGGCGATTCATAGCTATGATGACGATTTGATGAGGAAGGTGTATCCATGGCTATTGATCCATGAAAGGCATGACCGTCATGAATCACAATAGCCGTTCATTGAAAATTTAACGAATTTTCCTGAATAATAAGGGTGTGTAAGTAGGATTAGTCCTGTCAATTGTCAATTGTCAATTGTCCATTCCATTGAAGGCACCTAATGTACCTAGGTACCTAAAGCCGGCCCCACTTGCAGTCCGCCTTCATGTCGCCTGAGGCAGCAAATCGCGCTCCTGCCTGCCTACGCCTCTAATCCAAACCCATCTGCCGATATTCAACTTGCAAAGTATCCAACATCCCAACACTGTTCCTCGCGGACATTCGGCCTCTTACCGTTCGCGCAACTAGTACCTCACATTACCGACAGCAAATCGGACCAGCTTCAGTCGCTCTTCCCAGGACGACGCCAGAGTGGACAAGCATGCGCTAAGTGCGTTTGCGAGCGCGCGCACATCTCTGGGAGGAGGTTGAAGGAAACGTGAACACCGGCACAACCGTCAAAATGGAGACCGAAACCGATAATTCGAATGAGTTCTCAAGTTTGACGGACAACGAGGAGTTCTGGAAGCGGCAGACTGCCGAAGATGATGCCGAAGTCCTCAGGTTCCTGGATCAGAGCCAACAGGGACGAAATGCCAACGTGCATCTCAACCTCGACCCAGATGCTGAGATCAGTCAAGAGGGCAAGGCAGATGATGCGGAGGACTTCGGCGATATCAGCGATGATGAACTGCCGGACGAGGAGGAGGCGACGGGAGGGGCTTCTGCCGAGGTCCCAGGGTTAACGGACGACACGGGAACTAGCCATGATACCGATGATCTTTTCGGCGACCAACCCTCATCCCCCATCGAAACGGCCATCAGATCATCACCAGTACCTCAAGATGACGATCTCGAGCTCGGCAACGAGCTGCATTACATGACAGATATTGAGCGCGACCGAGCACTCAACTTTCCCGAGGAGGCTATCGACCAAGGGGCGAACCAGGACCCTTCTATCCCGCCCGCAGCCGAAAATGTTTTGGAGGTTGTTCTGCAAGCTTTCCCCACCTTCGAGAAGGGAGTGGTTTTAGACTTCAACGAACTGCTCGCCCCGAAGCCTCTCTTCTACACCGAGAAGAAGCCAGCCCGACCTCCGAAGCCCCTTCTTCCCACCAAGCTCAGTCTTGACTTTGAGGCCGACCAGGAGAAACTCTTCCGCATCCCGGGGACAGCGACTGCCACACACCGACAGAAGATCCGCGATGCCGAGACTAAGGGATTCGTATCGTGTCTCGAGCCTGAGATCCTCGCTCAAGCAGATGTTGACATGTTCAAGGAAATGCTTGAGGACGACAGCGAGACAATTGGTGGATTCACATTGCGAGACATCGAGCTGGTCTGTGAGGACTGGGACAGCATGATTGACCCTCCCACGCCTCCCAGCATCCCGCAGGAGCCGGTCGATATTGTGATGGATGGCGAGGATGAAGATGACGACTGGAACCGGCAGTTCCTCGACGATCGGCCTGTCAAGCGACGCAAGATCGTGGTCGAGCCAGGCTTGCCGACGATTTCTCGGTTTATAGCCCCGACGTTTGATAATTTCGAGGAGGCCACATCGCGTGGTGCCAAGCGGGTCTACCTCGACATGCAAGATCCTTACCTGCTGATCGATGATATGGACTCGGAACGAGCTTCGAAACGCCCCAAGCTTGCTTACAAACAGAAGCGCATGGCCAATGGACGACTGGGACGCGACATCTCGGATCGATTCAACTATTCGAATGACCAGGCCTATGATCAGCTAAAGGAAAATCACCAACACAAGGTTCGAGCCCAACTGAGCAACGTCCAAGTAGAGCACAGTTTGCCAGCAATCAAGCTGGTCTGGCCATACTACACAATAAAGTCTGTGGGGTATGCGCCCCACGACTACCACCGCCCGTCGCTCAGGGTGACCAAGTCTGTCGGTCAGGTTGTGAAGCTGGCCAAGCCCGCGAAATTCCCGCGGAAGGAAATGAAGCACAAGAAAGTCCGGGACGCGTTCAAACTATCCAAAGATCTCAGTCTGAACGACAACTCGACTGCTATTCTCTTCGAGTACAGTGAAGAAATCCCCACTGTGCTGTCCAACTTCGGCATGGGCAACAAGATCATGAATTACTACCGCCGGAAAACCAAAGACGAAGACGAAAAGCCGCCAAAGCTCGAACTCGGTGACAATCATGTTCTACTCCCCGAAGACAAGTCTCCATTCTCAATCTTCGGAACTGTCGATGCAGGCGAGACCGTCCCAACTCTACACAACCCCATGTTCCAGGCACCGATTTTCAAGCATAATGCTCGCAATACCGACTTCCTGTTCGGCCGCTCGACTACTGGGACTAATGGCACGGTGTACTACCTTCGGAAGATTGATCATCTCTACGTCGTTGGTCAGAATTTCCCTCTTGCTGAGGTGCCTGGTCCTCATTCTCGTAAAGTTACTGCTCTCAGCAAGAACAGGCTGCGGATGGTCGCCTACAGGCTGATACACCGGCACGGCTCTGTCACCTTGGGCGCCATCACGTCCCATGTCAAGGATTCGAATGATGCCCAGAACCGGCAAAAGCTCAAAGAATTCCTTCAGTATGATAAAGAGACCAAGAGCTGGCATCTCAATGTCAACGAGAGCCTTATGGACCAGGAGACCATCGACACCATGGTGAAGCCCGACGAGGTCTGTCTTGTTGATGCCATGCAGGTCGGCCAGAACGAGCTAGCTCAGAACGGGTATCAGTTGGATGACAGCGCTCAGGTCGACGATGACGATGGGGAGAACAACAAGGAGAGCCTGGCCAACAATATGGTGCCCTGGAAGACTACCAAGGCGTTTATCGACGCGTGCTCTGGAAAGGCCATGCTCCAGCTCCATGGAGCTGGTGACCCCACCGGCAAAGGCCTGGGTTTCAGCTTTATCAAGACCTCCATGAAAGGTGGCTACATGGACGCTCTGCAGGGACCCGGAACAACCTCGGCGGACGCCATAGAGCGCGAGCGAGAAAGGAAAGCCAACGGCGGTCACTCGTACAACGTGAAGAAGCAGGAGGCGTTGTACAAGAACGCGATCGAGACTATTTGGGGCCTGCAGAAGAGTACGCTCACGGATGTGACTGATCATGACGACGAGGACGTACAGCTTCAGGAGGATGAAGACGATAGATTCAACGTCCAAAAAGATGCGGCGTCGAGCGTGGTTCACGTGGATGACTCTATGAGTCAATTCAGCCGCAGCGCTGTTACTGCCGTCGACAAGAAAAAGCTGAAGATCGTACGCAAATACCGGAATCCCGAGACGGGTGACATTGAGACCAAGACGGAGCTCGTCTACGACCAAGGCGTCATCACCCAGTATGTCAGGGCCAAAGCTCGTCAAGAGGCCGAGAAGATCGATCCTTACGCGGCCAAGCCCACTGGTGATCCGGAGCATGACCGGATCTTGATGGAAAGGCTCGACCTCGAACAGGCAAGGCTCAACCGCAACAAGGAGCGGCGGCACGCTCGGGAGAAGCAAAAGGCAATGCTGCAGCAGGTACACGATGGCGACCCGGACTCACCTGCTCCCTCCATCGAGAAAAACACGGGCACGACAAGGAAGTGCGCAAACTGTGGTCAAGTCGGTCATATCAAGACCAACAAGAAGTATGTGGCATGCCTTGGCGATGCCCTTTCCTACATAAATGCTAGACGACTAACCCGTGTTACTAGACTTTGCCCCCTTCTCAACGGCACCATGAAGGCCAAAGATGGCGCAGAAGACCAGGGCGGCTTCGGCACGTATGTGCCATGAGCCGGCTCAGCTCTATCAGATCTCCGAGATTCCGAACCTTATTCAAAGCACAAATTTTCGCAGTATAGCATGACATCTGCGACGCTCAACACCCTCCCGGTTCGGTGGTTTTTGCATAGTGTAATTCTTTTCCCTTTCTTTATTTTGATACATTCTCGTGATGTTTGCCTTCAAGGAACTTGGAAGGTTCTCCCACGTCGTTCTGTGTTTAGTGTTGTGTGGAATACCCAAACTTAGCGCATGGTTGCATGGAAATCGGGGCGCAACGGCGTTAACCTGTCTTATTCCTTTTCTTTTCTACACTCCTGCCCGATTGAGCCGGGGGAAACCATGGCAAATGGGGAAAGAGGCGAACGCCGAGAGATACAAAATTGGAAGCATTGAGTGAACGCCACCTGATTCTGGACGTTCAAAAGAGGAGCAAATGGCCTTCGGCCCTAAGCGTTTGACAGATGGTGCAGAATGCCAGCGCGCTTAAGGGTTGCAACGAGATGATGAATTGATATCAGGTTGTATGTGGGAAACATTCGATGAATGATACAGCTATCCATTATGGATACTTATCTGATACTATCTATGCAGCTTCCCAGATGCGACCCCTGTTACACTGATAGAAATAAACCCCGAATTCAACACCCGAGAGTTCGGCTCTGCCGGCTAGGGCAGTGATATCCAAAGCGCTTAAGCAAGGTACGATGCAAGTCATGTGTTTATCTGTGTGTGAGTGGTGCTTTGTTGTTAAACTTAGAACTGGAGATGGGCTGCGGTATGCAAGCGACGCGGCTGTTGGGACCGAACATCTTGTCAAATTCGCGTGGACAGGACGGTAAATAAGGCTTGCGTAATATCGAATGCGACTCTCCCAGGAAGAGGTGGTGTGCATCAGATTGATTAATAGCAAAAGTTTGGTTATGGAAGCTGCACTTGCCGTTCCATCGGGCGTGAAGGGCGTCTGTCGTTACCGGCCCTTCTTCTCTTTGAATGATGACTGCCTGCCTGCCTACACCGCACTGCACTGCACATCACCCACATTGCCGGTTAGATGGTCTTCCGCAGGGCTTAGTCCCCATTGGTGGGGTAGTACCGAGAGAGGTTCGCTGACCTTGCAGATTTTGTCTAGTCGCGGCAGTCAGACGAGCCGGGACGGACGACAAGAGCGCCGCATGACGCGGGCGATGGAGGGGGGAAGGGAAAAGTTGAGACGAGATGGCAACGTGGAACTGTCTCTCGTCTCCAGGCACGACAGCAGTGCCATTGGCTCGAAGAGGAGAGGAGGATGGGCTGACTGCATCCTCTCGACGTTTGATGGCTGCCCGCAAGATGGTCGCAAATGACCTACCGTTGCATTCTGAGCGGTGAGATTTCAAAAAGCTCCTGCCAAGGGGGGTGTGGTGGGAGGGGACGGTACGTGATGATGACTGTTCTCTGGCCAAGGCACAGCTCGTCCGGGCGTATCAGAATACTAATCGGTGCGTTGCACGAGGATGCTCACGTCCTATGAGCATCGTTGATGTCGACAACCCGTGCCTGGTGGGTGAGCACAAAAAGCTGACTGAGGATGATGATGATGGTTGAGTGGGGACAGGACGGGAACAAGCGCCTAGTGGGCAAAATGAACGTCCAATCTGTGTGGGTTGGATATTTTGCCCAGATGGAGCCAAGCAGCAAAAGGTGGGAGGCAGGTGGGTAAAAATCTATTTTTATCTATTTTTGGCACACTCTGTGGTGCCGGCAGCCAATCCGGTTGCAGAGAGCCCTGGGCCTCTTGCATCAGAGATGGGCGGGGATTTGTCGCCGGGCGCTTATGAGATAGTTAGATATGCGGCACATGCCGATGACGCCCTCTGTGGATACCTACAAATCCATGAATTGTGATGAAGATCTCCTCTTGCACGATGCAAGGCTCTGGGACGGGGTTGGGCAATATCGGTGCCGAGGTTTCTTCTGGAGGCTGGTCGCCTTCGGTGATTGGAGGCTTTCGGGGCGCGAGCCTTGTCCTGGATGGGTGCAAGTGATGGTGAGGGGAAGAGGATGATCCCTACTCAACATACCCGTTCGTCTATCCCGCATGCAATCAGATACAGAGAATCCTGAGCGTGCAATTACAATGACCTGACCTCATTTGTGTCGGCATGCAGGACGATCTGCATCCAACACCGAGAGAGCCAAGATGGGCGTTTCCGTCGCCTAACGCGTATGGGACGGCGTGAATCTGTCACTCCAAAGCAGGAAGCCACCCCTGGCGATGATGCTCGAGACGGGCACATCGAGATATTGTCCCGTGCTATTTACAGATATCGTGAATGCACCTCTCCTGCACCGAAGCATGCCCAGTGTTGATGGAGTTAAGCGCTCGAGTTTTTCTTGTGATGAACCAAAGATGGACTATCGACGTTGCATGCAACTGGCAAACGAGACATACACCCAAGACGACCAGGATTGGCGACTGTCATTGTCAATGTTTGTATTGCCGAGCATACCGAGATCAAACAATCTCTTGTTTTATCCTCCCAGAACGTACGATTGGGGAACCAGCATGCGAGAGTCTTGGAGAGTGCCCGCGCGGGAGGGGAGCATGCGGCGTCTGTCTCACATTGACAGTGAGGTGGAGAGGCGGGTCATGTCATGGCTGGCTGCGGCTTGGCAGCCATCTTGGCCCGCACAGCTGCAACCTGGATGCCATTTTTTTTTCTAGACGTCTTCGACGAGGGGGGGTGGTTCAGCCGTGTGTGAAACACAAGCGCACTGCGCGCGAAGCGGTCCAGCATCTGCATTCTCAGCACGTGGGAGTTAATTCGGGACTTTTGCAAGAACTGCTTTCGACGACTATCAGTTGGGATCTGGTGGATGTTTGGCGATCAACAGCAGTTGATTGCAGGGGAGGGCCGATCTCCAAGGATGGGCAACATGGCTGCATACCCCGCCGCCGGTGAACACTGGTTAGACTTGCTTGCACGATCGCTGCAGAGGAACCTGGAAACAGATCCCGGAAGGATTCTCAAGGTTAGGTTCCCGTCAGGGGGATTCAACAGAGCTGGAAAACTGTTTCAAGATCGCCCACGAGGTCGATCTCACGCGGCTGGTTGAGCCACAGTGAGAAAAGAAAAGCACAGGTCAAGGCACGGACGGGAAGCAGCTTCCAGGCTGCTTTGTGCGACGGCAGATGGCGGGCTTAGAGAGCTGTGCCGGCCTCTGTATGGGCCAATTTGAACTTGTCCAGCCTGACGGGTAAAGTCAGTAGCGATGTAGGACCGACAAGACCACCCCGCCACAGTGTGGCAGCTGGATGATGACTTGCCCCTGGGAGATTCCGCGTTTGCCCAGTGGAGAGGAGAAACAGGCCCAGCCAGGCCCTCTTTGTTTCGAACTTTACCAACCCATCGCACGTGGTGCCTTTCATTCCACGTGTCGGAGCTTGAACTAACTGTTAGGAACAGTAGAATGCGAATGCCACTAGAAGCGAGATGGAAGCAGTTGGCACGTTACTTCTCCCTTTCTTTTCAGTGAGAGAGTGCGCCATTGTGACGTATGGGCGCACTTGTAGGGCCCCTATGTGTATGAATGAATCAGGGCCAGTTGCATGGCGTCGTCGTTCTTCGGTGCTGGCGATGTGTTAAGGTTTAGCAGCGAGAGTCCGTCCCTCGCTCGCTGTTTAGGCGGTTTCTCCCACTAAAACTCCCCCACTAGAAGCACTGGGAGAACTCCACTGGCTCCCTGCCCGGACTACCGTTTGGGGCCTTGCCTGTTTGGGGGTTGGCGTGAGATTACCTTGGAGTGTGGGTGCTCGTGGTTGCTCGTGGTGGTCCATGCGTCCCATCTCTTGTCTGCGACTTTCTCACCCACACAAAAACCCATCTCTTCCCCCCTCCCGCACCCAGAAAAGTGAACACCTCACATCTAATTTTAGAATCAATCCACGCCAGATTCAGCCCCATCGTCCTGCACCACAATCGGCCAGCCATACCATACCGACTATCGCCAAACGGCCCGCATGTAGCTTTGTACCCTGGAAACGACGTCGACAGAGATACTCCGACATCATAGCTCGAGAGACGAGCCCACGACGCCAATCCGCAAAACCACAAAAGCCCTGCCATCCCGCTGTCGTGTTTCACCCTCGTCCGCTCTGGCATCACCACATCTCACAGACCAGCGGCCTTCCAAAGCCTTGTCCATTCCTTTCTCTCTCTCTCTCTGTACCTGTTTTCTCTTGTCTTTTTTCCTTGCTTCTTTCCTCGAGCCTCTTTGTTGAAGCCTTTGCTTTTCTCTTCCATCGAGGCCCTGCACATCCCGGACCTTTGTATACTATACCCTCAACACATCAGTCAAGATGGGTCGAAGAAAGATCGAGATCAAGGCCATCAAGGACGACAGGAACCGCTCTGTGTAAGCCCTTCAGCTCTCTTGATATCCCACCCGATGGTCGCGCATTGTATACTAACCCGTCCGGTCTCCCGCAGCACCTTTCTGAAGCGAAAAGGCGGCCTGTTCAAGAAGGCCCACGAGCTCTCGGTTCTCTGCTCCGTCGATGTCGCTGTTTTCATCTTCGGCAGCAACAAGAAGCTCTACGAGTACTCTTCGGGCGACATGCGCGATCTCATCACCCGCTACACCTACGTAAGGCGTCCCTGCTACTGCCTCTCTTGCCACAGGAACTGACTATCGCCTCTCCCCAGCATGGCGGTCCAAATGAGCACAAAGGACCATCCGACTTCAACGGCGGCGCAGACGACGGATCCGAGGATGAGGAAGGCACTCCTCCCCAGCCCGAGGTGATGGACCAGGCCATGATGCCGCCGCAGTTCCAGGGCCAGCCGCCATTTCAACACCTCCGCCACCACACTCCCTCGGCCTCACCTCCAATCCCCAATGGCATGGTCTTTGCGCAACACGCAGCGCCGAGGGGCCACACTCCCCAACCCCAGATGGGTTCTCGCCCGGGATCCAGGAACGACATGCACAGGATGGTCCAACCCGGAGGGCCTCCAGCACCGCCGCAAGGCCCTCCCGTGAACGGCTTTGCCTACATGCCTCAGCCTGCCATCTACAACCCGCAAAACCCCCCCAGCGTGCCCCATGGAATACCCCAGCCTGGTCCGCAATACCCATACCCGCCGCCTCAGGCGCAACCTCCCCATATGCAACAGTACATGGAGGAGCAGCGACGGTCCATGCCTCCTAGCTTCCCTCCCCAAGCGCATCCACAAGGCGGTCCACCCCAGCCACCCCAGCTGGCCCGGCACTCGGCATCGCCGCCCCAGATCCACGTCCAGCAGCTGCCCCAGCAGCCGATTCCTCACTCGTCTCCGCCTCAACCCCAGCAGCAGCAGATCCCCAGTCCCCCAGTGCCGCAGATCAGGGAGCCGCCAGCGCCTGCTCCCGTAGAGCCAAAGACGGACATGGTCCCACAGCGACCTCCTCAGCCGCCTCTCTTGACGACCGACGTGAAGAAACTGCCGCAGCGCAAGCAGCACAGCATCTTCACGCCCATCGACGAGAACCGCTCTTCTCTGGCCCAGCACCTGGCGGCTTTCCACGACCATGAGGCGTCAAAGGGCGACGCCGGCGCAAATCGGTCGCAGTCGGTGGATGTGGGCAGCGTAACACGTAATAACACCACTACCACCTCGCCACCGCTTCCGAAGCGTGCTGATACCGCCCAGACTATACCGAAGCCTCGGACTACTATGGCTTCTATACCCGAAACGACCTTTACGCCTCCGTCGAGGCAAAATAGTCTCCGCGTTGGCGGCGCGGCTCGTCCTCGGCTCAGGGTCGAAATCCCCGACGAGCCGTCAGATGGAGCAGCCAGCGCGACGGCGGAATCCTCTTCACCCCGAGGGACTTCCACCGATGCAACTTCTCAGACCACGCGTCGGAACACCGACTCTCACTCTTCTAGCATGGTTCTTCCCCCACCATCTCCTTCAGCAACAACACTGCTTTCGGCGGGCGCTACAGGGCCTCCCAACCCCTTTGCGCGCCCCCCTCCTCATCAGTCCAGCAACATGAACATTGATACCCCTGTCTCGGCACTCCCGTCTCGCTTTCTCAACAATGAATTTCTCCCCAGCCCGAGCAGCTTCTACCCGGAGTGGAACTTTCGCGGGAGCGACAGCAATACTCTGCCTAGCCCTCTGAATTTCGCCACGCCGGTGGTGGGCACTGGGCCCAGCTTCTTGCGCGACGACAACAATGCTGCCGTTCCGACGCCGTCCAATACCAACAAAAGGAAGAGCCCCGATGTCACCGCAAGTGAGCCAGCTTCAGACCCTCTGGAGCCGGGGAACGAAGCCAAGCGTGCCAAGGTTGACGCGTAGGACGCCTACCTTTCTTTAGTTCGGATGTAATGGGCATTTGCTTCTTCTTTTTCTTCTGCTTCTTCATGCCTTGGCTCGGCACTTTGTTTCTTCGTAGCATGACGAGCTTGCATTTCATTTGTTGGACAAGTTACCTTTTGAAGAGACGAACAGGCATTTTTGGGATATCCTTGGGTTTTCACGGGAAAAGCGACAGCTCAGATGACATGATGCTTCTGCTAAAGGTCCGGCGGCGTTTACTTGCTTTACAAAGGGATTTTATCATCACATATGGGATGGCGTTATGGGCATTGATGTAGGGCGTTTTTCATTGGCTTTTATTGCTACATAGTGCGGCATCGAATTGCATTTGCTTCTCGTGGTTTTTAAAACCATCGTATCAGCCCATGATCGGGTTGCTCAATGATACAGTCGCAAATGAATGGCTTGGATTAGCTGTACCCTAGTTGAACGAGCCAGCCAGTGTCTTACTTTGGGCGTGACCCCTCATTGCGGTGGCCTGTTGTCGATTACGCTAACTTGACGTCAAGGGTATCGTACGGTTCCAATATGAGATACATGAGAAACACCCATCAAATATGACGGGTTTAATTGGCCGGTGAGTGGGTGCTTAAGGTAGTTCAAACAATGTGATCTTGCTATTATAGGGACTTTAGCATCATATTGCTTCATGGCATTGCCATTGTTTGTCACAAGTAACTATCCCATGCTCATACTATGGTTGGTTGACCTGGACCAACGCACACGTTACGCACAACGCATGTAGTCTCTCACAGAAAAGAACATTGATCATGACACGGCCAACTTCTCCCGAAGCGATTGAGAAGCGCTATGTAGGGAAAACACTCGGAGAAGTTCCCACACCTTGTGCAGTTCTCGACCGCGCAAAAGTCGAAGCCAATTGTCAGCGCATGTTGGACGCCGTCGAGAAGCTCAACATTGGCTGGCGGGCACACGTCAAGAGCCACAAGGTGAGTAGGCGCAGCTGTAATCTGTCGAGACCTGGCGGTTTTCAACTCCTTGATATAAAGGAAGCATATTATTCAAGTGCTGACGATATGCACCTCGCTCAACATGTAGACAATCGAGATCACAAGGTTGCAGGTTGGGGACAAGAATGACACCCCCGTCAAAGTCATCGTATCGACTCTCCTCGAAGCCGAGAAGCTCCTGCCTCTGCTCAAAGAGTACCAGGAAAATGGTCGCGAAGTCAACGTATGTATCCCTTGGTGCCTCACATTTCCACAAAACAGCATCCAAGCCCCATCCATCCCTTGACCCTTGAATTGCACTTACAACGATTAAAAAAAGGTCCTCTACTCCTTCCCGCTGTTCCCCTCCTGCGTCAGCAGGATAGCCGCCCTGGCGTCGGAGCTCGGCCCGGGCGCCGTCTCCGTGCTCATCGACCACCCGGACCAGATCCCCAGCCTGGCGGCGATCCGGCGCTCGGGCACCGCCGTAGACGCCTTCCTCAAGATCAACATGGGCAACAACCGCGCGGGCGTCATCCCCCGCTCCGACGCCTGCCGCGCGCTCGTGGCGCGGCTCCTCGCCGCGCACGACGAGGGCGCCTGCCGCCTCGCGGGGCTGTACGCGCACGCGGGCCACTCGTACGCCACGCGCCGCACGTGGGAGGCCATGGAGTACCTGGCGGCCGAGCTCTTCGCCCTGCGCGACGTCGCGGCCGACGTGCGCGAGCAGCAGCGGAGGCGGTCCCAGCAGCAGCCCCTCCCGCTCGTGCTGTCGGCCGGCGCCACGCCGACGGCCACGTCGCTCCAGCACCCGCACCTGCGCGAGGAGAACACGACGGCGGCTACGACGACGCCCGGTGAGGGCGACGAGTCGGACCTGCCGGGCTCCGGCCCCGCCGAGCTCGAGACCCTCATCGCCGAGCTGCGCTCCTCGCCCTCGACGGCGGCGCTCGAGGTCCACGCGGGCGTGTACCCGCTCCTCGACCTGCAGCAGCTGGCCACGCACGCGCGCTCCGAGGACCGCGGCCTCGCGGCGTCGGACCTGGCGCTCACGGTGCTGGCCGAGGTGGCCTCGGTCTACCCGGGCAGGGGCTACGACGGCACGGCCGAGGCGCTCATCAACGCGGGGAGCCTGGCCCTCGGGCGGGAGCCGTGCCGGGACGCGAGCGTCGACGGCGAGGGCGACTACGCCGGCTGGGGGATCCTGATGCCCTGGCGGCAGCAGGCAAAGGGCGAATCTTCTTCTTCAACTACTACGAGTGGTGGTGGGCAGAAGAAGGAGGGAGAAGAAGAAGAGGTAGAAAGGCACGTGCAGATCTGGCCCGGGTGCGAGTTCCCGCACGCGCACGGCGGCTGGGAGGTGGCCCGGATCAGCCAGGAGCACGGCACGCTGGCGTGGTGCGGCGCCCCCGGCGACGAGGCACCGCTGCGCGTAGGACAGAGGGTCCGGGTGTGGCCCAACCATGCGTGCATCGCCGGCGCCATGTTTGACAGGTATCTCGTCGTCGACAGCCGATTGAAAGGCAGAGAAGATGAGATTGTTGATGTTTGGGAGAGATGGAGAGGGTGGTAATGCGATGTACTCCAAAAGAAAAAACAATGCTTGAAAGTTACCTCCCGACTTCAGCAAACCGAAGGGGGATCAACACAGAGGGAAGTGTATGCCCGCAAGCAAGATACTTCATTCGACGAGGTCATAGGACCTGGCAGAGAATTGACTTTTATATTCCTATTCTTGTTCTGAAGAAGCTCCCGCCAGCCACCAGGTCCCACGTAAACTCCAGACTCCTGAATGCTCCAACCCCTGTCTAAAACGACACAAATTAGCCGATACGGCGTGTAACTCTCCCCCATAAGACTTGTAGTGAATCCCAAAGCACAAACGCCTCGGGCACCGAAAAAGGGAGCTCCCGTCCGGAAACACCCCATTTATTTGCAGCGCTTCTCGATGATGCCAGCTCCGTTCTCCTCGTACTCCTTACGCGAGATCCACATCTGGTGGAACGTTCCGAGACTGGCAAGAATGCTACCACCAATCCAGGCTCCGAAGCGCCTCTCGGTCGTGAGGCCGGCGGCATGCAGCTTGATGCGCTGGGCCTGGTTGGCCGCCTGGAGCTCGTTGTTGAGCCGGTCGTTGAAGCCGTTGAGCAGGCTGGTGCTGCCAGTGACGACAACGTTGGCAAGCAAGTTGCCACGTAGGTCGACATCGACACCGTTCAGAGATGCCTTGATAAGCTCGGGGATCGTCTGACTCTTTGCTAGGCGCTCCTCGCCGATGGGATAGGCAGCCGTCTCGTCCCACATGCCCTCCGAGACCTTGAAGCGCTGCTCGCGCCACATTTGGTTGTAGCCATCGGGCATCTCGAAGACTCGACCGGGCTGCGACTTGACAAACTCTTCGTTGTTAACGTTGTTGTACCGGCCGGGACCCCGCCAGACCTCCACAACAGACTCCTTGAACTCAGTGAGTACGCGCTCTTCCTCGTATGCGCGATAAGAACTTGAGATTTCAAAGGGATAGTACCGTAGCCTGAATTGCGCGGCGGCGCCAGCATCAACCGGGGTCTTGTTCTCAACCATGTAGGTCGGGGTGACCTCGATCTTGGGGTCGTTGGCTTCCCACATAGCTCTGATCTGCGATGAGAGCCAAAGACCACCAACGTGCGACTTCTGGATAGACCTCTTGAGTACCATTCCGTCATGAACCGCCGTTACCGATGTGTTAGCACCGCCCACATCAATCACCAGGGCGGTGGCCTTGCCCGCAGCAAACGCCGACAGAACCGGCGTCTTGCTCAGCCAGAAGGCGGGGCATCCCCAACTCTCCATTGCAATCTCGATAGCCTTCTCGCGGGCCTTGCCGCTGTTCCACGGCGCCTCCGTCATCAGCAGAGGGTTCTCTGCCAGGGGCTTCTCCAGCGCCTCTGCGGCCGCCTCAGCATCCTCCATGGCGACGTCGCCGTCACCGTTAGTGGCGGCTGCAGCATCGCCTCCCTCGTTTGCTGTGGCGGCGGGCTTGGGTGATGTCTTGTTGATGTGGCCGTTGGCGCGCCGGGATGCGATCAGGGCGGGCAGGCGGTCGGGCTGAAGGCGCTTGATGAGCATGTTCTCCCACATAGCGGTCGCCATATCCCAATCCTCGACAACGCTCTCGCGGTTCATGTAGTTGCGGACCTCGAGATTCTCGCGGGGTTGAAGCACTTCGTCGCCGAAAACATCGCGAGCGGAATCGCCGCTGCCTATGTGCGCGTAGAATGAAGGGAGAACCGATTTGGGAACATCCTCGCCAGCGAAGCCGGCGCGTGTGTTGCAGTAACCCGGATCGAGTACGAGGGCAGAAACCTCATCTATACAGGCGGAAACACGGGGTCAGTACGCAAATCATTCTTCATCGACTCTATCGAGGCAAGGGTGAGACGAACCGCCGCCGTAGATGTCAGTCGGCGGGACTGCGGACGAGAGGGGTTGCTGTTGAGCCATGCTGGCTATCTTGTCGCTGTCGATGAGCTCGATCCCAGATCAATTGGCTGGTTGAGATAAGGCAGATCGTTGAGGTCGCGATGCGCGCGCGATGGTTGAATGCGAGGTTGTGACGGAATATTTCGAGTCGCGTTTTGCAGAGGGAAGCTCCAAGCCTGTCGCGCGATTTGGTTGGTCGGCGAGATCGTTCCTGCCTTCAGCTCAAACTTGAGTGTCAGAATGCGAAGTGGAGCGGCCCGAAGTAACTCCGAGCACAGTTGCTTCAGTGAGATGATTGATCTTGATAGCCACTCGAGCCACTGTATCAAGCGCTAGAGAGCACCACCTGTAGAGCCTTGGGGCTGAAAATGTAGGGGCAATTGGTGGTTGTATTGATGCATGGGTCTAGCCCGAAAATTAGGTGAGACGTGTGCTTTTATCCTCCAAGTGATAACTACAGTGGCTTCTGCCCCATTTACAGGGCTCTGGCCGCCAGCGCCCAGCTCTGGAAAGCCCAGTATAAGTCAAGTGCATTTACTGTGATTTTGTGCACGCTTTCATTTCCATGATGGGGACGGGACCAATATCTGTGGAAACAGCAGAATGACAAAATGGCGACCTCTATTGATGCATCGGTCTACCTAGTTTCTCATCATCACAAGACCTCATCTTCATCGTCCTGTATACCGCCGTAGAGCACCTCGCACACACCAGCCAGCGGCACATCCATGACCGCGTCGGTGCCCTCGTTCCATAAAGACTTCCAGTCCAGCTCTCCCCTCCTGCTCGCCCTCTCCGCCCTCCTCTCCTCCCGGCTCTGCTTGTCCCTCTTCCTCCTCTGCTGCCCGCCGCCGTTCGCCCCAGCGTTGTTCCCCCCACCGCCGCCCTTGTTGAAGTGCCTCAGCCGGCCGCGCGAGTCCACGACCGCCACCTTCGCCGCGTCGTCGACGATGGTCTCGACGCCGCTCAGGGGCAGCGTCAGGATCTCGGTGTTGTAGCTCGCCAGCGCGACGTAGATGTAGACGATGAGCATGACGAGGAAGCTCGGGATCGCCAGCGACCACCACCGGTTCGGGTAGTAGTAGATGCCCAGCGCGTGCAGGAAGGGGCTCGGCAGGTAGCTCCAGAGCAGGTACATGAGGAAGGTGAAGGAGGAGAAGAGGTAGAGCACGAAGCCGTAGTACTCGTAGGTCGGCACCTTGGGCGACGCGCGCGGCACCGGCTCCAGCTCGTCGTCCGACGCGTCCGGGGTCGTCGGGCGCGACGGCCGCAGCAGCGACGTGAGCGACGGCGAAGGGGGCAGCGGCGTCGGCGGCCGCCCGTAGAAGGGCGGCGCAAAGTTGTGCGTCAGGGGGGGCGGAGGCACGTCATCCTCGCCGTCGCTGATGTCGTCCCCGCTGCTCGAGTCCAGCGAGCGGTCGTCTGACTGGTTTTCTGAGAGGAGCCGGTCGTCCTCTTCGGAGCTCATCGACATTGCGCGCTCATGTTCCGGAGGGCCAATGGCTGTCGCGGTTTTGTTGTTCGACCCTTGAAGTGATACAATCTCGCAAACAGAGCCCAGGTGATATTGATAAGTTCCTAGGCCGCTAATTAGCTCCAGTGGTAAGCTTTTGCCCACGGTAATTTAGTGGAGATCCGTGCATGATAGCGGTAACTACCGCGCTGAATGGTGGCAATCAAGTCCGCTAATTCATGATTGGATGCTGGGCTTCGTTCGGCACTTTCCATCCTCTGGAACAGTGTCCATGTTATATAAGGAGAACATTGAATGGCATGATCCCAAATAGATCCTTCTGTTCTCCCGGGAGCGAGCGGATTTATCCGCTTTCGTACAAAGTAATTACATTACAACATTGGCTGATGCTTCATCCCGAGCTTCATCCATCAATGGGACACCTATACTCCCTCTCCTTCCCACCAAAGTCAATCGAATACCTCCGGCCGCCCGGCTTGCTCTCGTTCTGCGCTCGGATGGCCTCGAGGCAGTTCCTGTGATAGATATGCCTGCACGCGAATATCACCAGCGGGCCCAAACCCTGGTCCTTGGCCGCAGCGGGCTCTACAGTGCCACCATTCGCCTGCCCATCCCCATCGTGCTCCCCTGCCGCCTCGCCTGCACTCGCGGCATTTCCATCTTGACTGCCATGGGCCGCTTTCCCCTTGCCCTTTCCTCCGCCCTCGCCGTCCGAAACATCTCCGCTGCCGTCGGCCTTGCCCTTCCCTCTGTCGTCACTGAGCCCTCTGGTCAAGGCCCTCCTCGCCGCGCGCCGCTCCTGATCTTGCGTCTGCTTCCGCTCGTAGGCCTCGTAGACATTGCCCTGTATGCCCGGCCCCCAGACTCGGCGCCCACAGGCCTCGCACGTAGATCCCTTTGCCCTCCAGCCCCGCTGCCGAAGCTCGACTGCCTTCTTCACATTGACAAAGAGGCTGCGCTCGAGCAGCCGGTTAGACAGTTGCAATATGGACTCTTCATAGGCATAGGCTGAGAAGATGGATGAAATGACAGATCGCAGATCGGCAAGACTTGGAGAAGACTCGGCCGCCCTGGTCAGAAAGGCTCTCAGTATCCGGAGGAACGAGAGATTGCTGGCCGAGCTCGATGCAGTTCGGTTTGCGGGCCCTTGAGGCGCTGTGTGGGATGAAGTAGCTGTAAGCAGTGCAGTGAAAGTGTGCTGGACGATGGTCCGCAACAGGGCAACGAGCTGATCTGTGTCGATCCCTTTCTGCGAAAAGTCTACATCGTCGGAGGCCCCCGAAGCGTTTGACGGTCGACGCCTCCTAGAGGGCGCCGACTGGATTGCTGGCATGATATTGCGTGTGATTTGAACTGTTGTGTCGATCAAACTCAGCCAGAGATTCTCATCGGGTGTCAGTTCTTCATTGCTCGATGACTCGTGCCGGGTCTGGATCCCAATGCCCTTGTGCATCTTTGTCTGCTTCTGGCACAGCCACAGTCCTACATGGACGTACTTTTGCAGAGCCTTGATCAGGTCTTCGGTAGCACTGGGGAGATCAGTCTCGTCCGATTCCTTGCCGGCGAAGAGACCCTGCAATGCCGATTCGAGCGTATGCAGATGCTTGATCAAGCGGCCCATGGATTCTTGGATCTGGCCTTCACGAGCCATCAAGATAACAGCACCGTCAACCACGCCGGTCTTCTCCATTGTCGGCAACAGCTGGTCAAGGCGTAGATCGGTCGACTGAACGAGACCCACGTACTGGGAAACATGTGCAGAGTCAAACTCGCACATCAAGCGAACATACTGCTCAATCAAATCCCTATCTCCTTTGACAGCCGGGGCATGTGCATCCTCTGGCTCGAGAATAGTCCTGAGGTAGGTGAATTGCAAGGAGGGTTCATCGGACACCGTTTGCAAGACATGCGGATGCAACTCGGGGGCGAATCGTCCCAGTGTCTTTGCAGACTCGATTGGGTCGAACTCGACAAGCTCACGCGAGTGTTCGCGGATAACCTGATGAACATCATGCAATTGTCTCTTGGACAAACCCGTCTGGGGATGGAGACAGTCGGCGATAGCCTTGTAAGTCGACTCGCGATCGTCTGGGTCCTCAAAGTAGGTTTCAAGCAGCTTCCCGTACTGTTCATCATGCTTGTATATCCGCTTCAGTATACGGTAGAAACCGGCCTGCTTGAAGAGTGGAATAAGGGCGGCAATATCCGGGGGCTGATACACTGAGAGGAGATACTCCGCACTCAGCTGAGCATCTTCAGCAAGGTCGCTGCCGGGATAGTTGCAAAGACCGGTCAGCACCTTTGTCAATGTTGAGCCTGGCAGAATCAGATACTGCGAGTAGGTCGGGAGATTGCGGGCGATAAACATGTCGAGGTAGATGGTAGCATTGACGGCGAAATCCGCGGGATTCATAATCTCGAGGAGAATGGAGACGATGTACTGCCTGTCCACGGTCAGCCCGAAGATTTGCTCTTCTGGCAGGTCTCTGCCGGCCCCGCCGTTCAAATGCTTCTCGGGGGACTCGTTGAGAAATGGATCCTCGAATGCCTCGTTCAACAAGCTCAAGAAACTCGCGGCATCAAACTTGAGTATCATCCGTAGGTACGGAAAAGAAGGTTCACTGGCTTCTGCAGGCCTGGTGCGGAATGGGTTCTCACTCCCCTTGGGCCATGCAATTGTCTTCCCTGAGAAGAGAAACCAATAGATCTCGGCCTTGGCCTTGCTTTGCACATCCTCCGGCATGTGCTCCTCGGTCGGATAGACACGTCCTGTAAGGATGTAGGACAGATAAGGAAATATCTTGAAGGCATTCATGGCGTAGAAGTCTTGTTCCATCTCGTCTCCCGCCACGTACTCTCCGTCCTGCATATGAGGGACAAGTAACGTCAACAGATCAATCAGAGGCGTGATGAAGTCGTTCATGGCCTGATTCCACACGTAGATGAGTGCATCGTAGAGCCCGTGCTGTTTGCAAAGTGTCGTAATCTCGTCCAGGTCCAAAGTTGCCGTCTCCATCTGGCAGATCAGATCTTCCAGACGGCTCTCCCAGCCTCTCGTCACGAAGTGAGTAACGAGAGCTTTGACAACAGCTGGCGGTACGACTGTGACAGTCCTGTCAAGAATGTAAGGCTCGAGGGTCTCCAAGAAGATCCCCTCCACACCTCCCTCCTCGAACCACTCATACATTTCATCAAAGAGAAAGTCGACATCTCCAACACTCTGGCAGGCCACGAAACAGGCCTGTGCTAGCTCCTGGAGGTGACTGTCGTCTATTTTGGCTGGGTTCTTCTGCCTCTGATTGAAGGCGTACTTCAAGGAAGCACTCATAATCTCCATAAGCTTCTCCTGAACCATGGAATGACGAAGCTCGGAGTCCTCTGGCAGCCCGATTGTAAGCTTGTCGGCATCGCCGGTGTAGTATAACGTCGCCAGCTGGATGGCCCCCATATAGTCTCCATTTTCCATCAGAGCTATGAGTCGATCAGCCCAATTTGACAACGAGCCAATAGAAACGTCGTTGAAGCCCAGGAGGAATATGCGGCCTTTGTACGTCTTGAAGCTCATGGAGAAAGCATCAGCCACGACTCCGTGCATAGAGGTGTCCTCCTCGTCTAGTTGCTCGACCAAGGCGTGCAGCTGCTTGGAGAACAGGTCGGCATGGTAGATATACTTGTGGATCAAATCGAAAGCCTCGGTCATGCGCATGCTCTGGTCCTCTATGACAATCAACCTTTGCGAGATGGTCAGGACCGCGATGACCGAGCGACTGAGCCACTGCACCGCTACTATGGCTTCCTCGCACCTCCACCGACTCCTAGCTTTGAAGGTCAGGCTTGGGGGCTTATCTTTGTCCTCCGCTGGTATCTCGTCGACATCGAGCACCGTCAGAACATTGGACCAGCAGTAGACAAGCTTCACTTTCGAAATCTGGCTGCCAGTCTTCGGGTCGGGCGTCTTCAACTTGACTGCGGGAAACCAGGCCAGGCACCCGCTCATAGCGCTGTGCGGCGCCACTTCTTTCGGCCGAGGAGACTTGTGTTGAGTATTGGCCACAGGAGTCGTCGACACAATGACCAGGAGATAAGGAGTGAGCATTGCTGTCAGGCCCATGCTGTCTGACGCACGTTCGATATTCCCCAGTGGAAGGGACGCAAACGCCAGCACGGTGCTAGGTTTGATGGCTTTCGCTGAAGGTGGCTGCGATCCCGGGTAGCGCCCAAGAATCCGGGTCGTCTTGACAGTCCTTCCTAGCGAGCCAGTCCCGCGGGTGGCCAGATGTGAGAAGGCCATCCCCCGGTCGTCAGCCGAGACCAAGGCAGTATGTCTAGTGCCCAGGAAACCCAGACTAGTAATCGCAACATTAGGCAAGTGCCCGTCCTGAATTCGATTCGTCAGTTGAGACGGATCGAGGTGTGGTATGTGGAGAAATGGTCTCGACGCTCGGCTTGTGTCCCAGGTGAAGATGCTGCCGTTGGCATGGCCCCCGGCGACGGTACTGTGGTCAGCAGAGATCGCGATTGATGTGATCGAGCCCGATTCCACAGCTGTATATTTGGTTAGTAAGAGTTCAGCATCGCATTAGAAGTAGAAGCACTGTACCTTTCGTCCCCGGTCCGAGAATCATTTTCAGATTCTGGTTGTAATCAAACATTAGGATTATGCCCTTTGACGTTCCCAGGACAATCGATGCCGACACCGCTATACATGTCGGCGACCCAAAGTTCCTCTTGCCAGCTTCAGAGAACGCCTGGCCGTTCAACTTTCTTAGCTTTGTCCACCGTACAACCTCCCATGGTGGAGACGGACTTTCGGTATCGCCTTGGTCGAATAAGAATTGGCTGCTTAACGAGGCGTTTCGGCTGTGTGCCGAGAGAAAGGCTGGTGACGACGGGCGTGGTGACAGGATGCTAGGTGAGGCTATACGGGCCGAGAACCTCCTGTCGAATGGTCTGAAAGAGGGCGTCGGGCTGTTCAACCCCGGACGAGAAGCCACTGACGGAAGGACGCTACTACTTGGCGAGGATACCACCGAGCCCTGGAGGATGAATCAGCCAGATACATTGACAGGCAAGTAATCAGAGACTAACCTGTACCGACGGGGAGTCATCGGGAATGGACATCAAGGAGTCAACTGGACTGCGGACCCGCCTCGGCAAACCGTCCATAGAGCCATCCTGCGAAGCAAGGTCCGAGTGCTCGTCCAGCACTCTGTGATAGCGGTTCAAGCTCGCCCCGTTCTCGAATCTTACAGGGGTCGACGGCGACTGTATCTCCTCCTCGAGCATGTCGGAAATGGTATGGTCCTCCTCCTTATCCCCCTTCACGGTCTCCTCATCGCTGGAGCTCGGGCTCCCGGGCGGAGGAAGATCTGTTTCGTCGTCCATGGCGACAGCTGGGCCATTATCCTCCTCCAGCTCCGAACGACAAATCCTTATCTTTGTGCGGCTCTCTCATGCATGGCTCGGAGGCTGGAGGCGTAGTGCGCGATACGGCTGGAGCTCGGTGGGTGGCCCGGGACAGCGCGGATGGTGGGCTGGTCAGCCTGCTGCGTCGCTCTCTCCTATCGGCGAGGCTCTTTGGGTTGGTAAACGAGGAAAGCAAGAGATCTAGAGGCTCAGGAGGCAATGCGCTCTGCTCTGAATGAACTATACAATTGCCCTCTCACAAGAACGCGTATGTGCGCACCGTCATCATGCTGTTCCTTCAGTGGGCCACTGGGAACCTGGGGGGTAGCTGTTACCTAACTACCTACCTTATATCTAGTCCAGGTGATGGGGCCTCGCTAACTAACACCGGCTGGGGCCATGTGCGCTGTGGAGCGCGTGCTGTGCTTGGTGCTGCACATCGTAATGCGGGCCAATGAATGATCCGGATAAGATAACAATTTGATGGGCCATAAGGTACCATGTGCTATGACTTCAGAGTCGCATCTTCAACAAACCCCGGGCAACTTCCACAACACCCACACACGCACACAAGGTGGTATTCCGACCAAGCAACCTACGCCATGCCTTCAATCGGCCCCCAGCTACCGCCCTCATCTCCAAAGCGCAAGCGCGCAAGCGAAGAAGAAGAAGACGAAGCAGGCGCACCGGCCGACAGGCGACCGAGCAAGCACCCCCGGCCCAACGGCGCAGAGATCAACCTCGAAAGCGACTCGGACGACGATGATTACGGCCCGAGCGCAGCAGCGCCAGCCACTGCTCCTGCCCCAGCCACAGCCAGACCATCCATAGGACCAGCACTACCCCCACAACCCACCAGCACAAACAACAAAGACGAGATCGACCTCGACGACTCGGACGACGACGATACCGGTCCTGCACCACCAGCACCAGCACCCGCCGCACAACCCAGATCCATAGGCCCAACGCTCCCGCCCCCGACGCGGCGCGTCCTCGGCCCCTCCCTCCCACCATCAGACCTCTCCACGCGCCCCGAGCAAGCCCCAGACCCAGACCCAGGCTCCGACTCCGACTCAGACTCAGACTACGGCCCCGCCCTCCCCGGCACCCAGCGCAGCGCCCAGCGCTCCGCCGCCCAGTCGCATCAACAAGCCGCAGCAGCAGCAGCAGCAGCAGCAGCAGCAGCGTCCTCCGCGCCCCAGCGCGACTCCTGGATGCTCGCGCCCGGCGCCGCCAGCAGCGGCCCGGACCCGACGAAGCTCAAGGCGCGCAAGTTCGCGACCGGCCGCGCAGCCGGCGCGTCGTCTTCGGGAGCAGACGGCGGCATAAGCTCCATATGGACCGAGACGCCCGAGCAAAAGGCCAAGAGGTTAGCCGACGCGGTGCTCGGCCGCGGCGGCGACCCGCAGCAACAGCGGGGTCCCTCGGTCGGCACTGCTGCTGCCGCCGCCGCGCGCAATGGCGGCAGCGATCGCAAGGAGCAAGAGGCGAGGGTGCGCGCGTACACCGAAGCCACGAGAGGCAAGAGCCTGTATGAGGAGCACCAGACTGCTCGGAAGGAGGGCAAGGCTGATCGAGAGGGCGGTAGCCGGCTAGGCAGGGACGGCGAGGAGGAAGACGACCCGAGCAAGCGTGCCTTCGACAAGGAGAAGGACATGGCGCTGGGCGGCCGGATCAACCATACACAACGACGACAGCTGCTTAACCAGGCGGCTGACTTTGGAGGCAGGTTTCAGAAGGGTAAATACTTATAGGCACCTACTTGTAGGTATTGAGCACCTTTCGATGAAGAGAGTCAAGCGCACCTTGCGCGCACACAAAGTCACTCAATGAGTCACTCAATGTGAATGGATAAGCACAGGGGTTATCCGAAACTTAGATGCATTTCATGAGCGTCCCCAGTGACTAAATGCCGGATAAGACGCCGCCTCTTTCCTATAACTCCAATGATATTCCTTCCATGGAACAGATGCTGATATCCGTTTCCTCGCACGGCATTGCAAATGAGAAAATCAGGCCGTAAAACCACCCTGCTGTGCATCCTGAATGCGAGCCGTCCCCCATCCTTCCACAGACTCCCCCCAACTTGAAAAATTCAAATCAGACACTTATCGTGTACTACAGGTATCGCTGTATAAGAAAGACAAACAAAAAGGAGAGAGGGAGAGAGAGAGAGATGATTGTGGCCCGACGATCTGTTCTCTATGCAGATCGTTTCCTTGCGCCAGAAGAGACTTTTCATCTTCCGGCTTGACTTCTAAACGCGGTCGTGCCCCTACAAGACACTGTGCGCGAAGATATATGGGTGAGGGTGTTATGTGCATGATAATGGCGAGAGAGTAAAAGCAAGGCAGTATGCTGATGCTCAGAAAAAGCACCTCAAATGTGGTGGGGCCTCGAGGCTTTGCAATTAACGCACGCCAGCCTCAAGTTGAGACGGAGTGGGTTGAGCATTTGTGGCCTCCGGGCCGGTGTTGGAAGCGACCTGCTCTGGTTCTTGAACCTGCTGCTGGGTCTGGTTGGACCTGAACCCCGGGAGACGCGAAGTGATGCCACCGAGCATTCCACCAGAGTTGCTGGAGGGCTGTGTGTGAACCTCGGGCGATGTGGACGCAGCTGGCGCGGCTCCGGCATCCGCTTGACGGTGGCGGTGGCCTCGGCTGAAAAGTCCGCCCCGTCGCTCCGGAGTAGCCTGTTGTGTCGGAGCCTGTTGCGCCGCCGCCTCTTGACCAGCAGGTTGCTCAGCCGGCGTGCCCTGGACAGTGGCAGCGTTGTCGCTATTGGTGGTGGTCCTATTGCGGCTGGGGAAGAACCGACCGTTGCCGCGCAGACCGAACCATGAGTTCTGCGGTCTGGAAGGCATTCTGTTGCGACCGTTCTCATTCAGGGTGACTTGGATGACACCAGTCGTCCCGTCTCCGCCCTCGCCTGGCTGAGGTCGAGGCTTGGGAACATAATAGTCGGCCTTGCACAGCGGGCAGCAGGCTCTGCGGCTCGTAAGCCAGGGATCAAGGCAGACAGCGTGGAAGGCGTGCCCGCAGGTCAGGCCTCGGACATCATCATCGTCTTCGAGAGAGTCGATGCAGATGGCGCAGGTATCACCCGGGGCGTCCATCATCTCTGGAGGCAAAGCAGCATCGATGTGATCATCGTCATCTTCATCGAAACTAGACGTCCTGGTCGTGACCTTGGGTAACGCAACAGCTGGTTGGGCAGTGGTCGTCGCGGGCTGCACATCGGCAGCCGTAGGTATCCTATCGAGCTGGTTCGCAGAGGTCGAGTCCCGATGGCTGTCCTTGGCTGTCGCAGCTGTCGCAGGCCGGTCCTCTGTGGACTCGTGCTCCTTGGGCGGTAGTTCCGGAACGACTCCATCAACGGATCGCACGCTGTTGGCTCGGCTTGGCGGGGTCGAGACGCCTCCCTGGGTCGGAAGGCCCTCATGGGCACGACCAGCGACCCAGTTCTTGTACTTGAGCATCGGGAATTTCTCATTGACCTCTTCCATGGTCATGAGTTTCTTCTCCCTCCTCCTCCTGTGCGGCCGAGGCATATTCTCCAGGTTGATCGGTTCGCCATCCTCATTGAGCCGCATCTGCCGATTCCTGGCATTATATCGGAAGCAGTATTTAACGCCGACGATGATCCTAGAGACTCGGTGTTAATATGACGACTCAAGGAGGCCCAACTGAAGGGGCCTTCTCAACAAGGAGCGTATCTAACCATAGATTGGTGAAGACCACACCAAACCCCAGTGCGACAAAGAACAGCAGCGGCGAACTTTGGCCGGTATTTTGGGGTTGATTGGGATTATTTGTCGCACTATTTGCTGGGGAGTCCGTGGTCGAGGCCGGTGGTGAGGGAGCGGTCGGCGAGGGAGCCGGCGCAGACGAGGAAGAGACCACGGAAGACGAATCGGTCGCGCTGTTGATCACGCTGCTGACGGTCTCAGAGGCAACCTGCCGAGCGAAGGCGGCGGCGCCTTGAACAAAGGCGGGATCAATGATCGCCATGGCGATGAAGTTGATCTGACTATGGGCTGAAGGACCTCTCGAATGGTACTGTCGAGCCCCGAACCATGGAATGCTGAGGCTACTCAAAGCCTAGCCGCTAGAGGGAACCGTATTGCCTGCAATTCAATCCGACGACTCCATCCAGGGTTCACAGTCTGCTCATTAAACGGTTTCGAGATTCCGAAAAAGGACGATTGGGGCCGGCCTTCTTCTTTTCTTCTTCTTCGCAGGTGAATCGTGTCGCTGTGGGGGGCAGGACGAAGCGATGAAGATGAAAAGGCAGAAGAACGGAATGGGCGGAGGCGAGGTGGTGAGGTTATGGGTGTGGAGAACGGGCGGTGCAGTGGGAAAAGAGAGGGCGGAGGGAGGCCGGGAGGGCAGGAGAGGGAATGGATTGGGGAGCAGAACAGGGAACGAGTTAAAGCCGACGGCGCCTGAGTTGGACCGCACGTCTCTCGCTGGTGGGCGGGCAGGCGGGTTGGCTGACTTGGCCCTCCACGCTCCTCGTCGTAAGAAGCGGCGCCGGCAGGGATCAGGGTCGATTTGGGGGGGTCGGGACTACGATTCGTATGGTTTGGCGGGTGGGCAAGCTGTGGGGCGACAAACCTGAGTCGCTCCTGCTCGTCGTCTCGGGGCGTGTCTCGAGACTCTGGAGAGGGGTGAGAGTGGAAACTATCTGAATAGTGCTGTCTAGGACGCTTTTATAGTGTGGCCAGCTCGAAGGAGAAAGCCCATGCGACGACATTTACTTTTTGGGTCAGCGTATCCGCGACTTCACTCATGAACAAGGCTGGCCGAAGGAGATCCAAGGCGATGGGGGGAGCAGACACCAAAACTTTATCCGTGACGACCGGGACAATTGAATAAGCCTGGCTAGTCAAGTGAGGTAGGTAGTTACCTTTATGCTCAACAATGTATTGTCCGCAGGCAAAGCCAATGTCGTGCCGTGGCAATTTGTGTCTACTCTATCGCCTTTGTCTCGTCCCCCATTCAAAAACCAATGCATCGCTATCTTGCGCCTCCCGGTCACCCGCAATGCTATATCGAGCCATGCAGAAGTGAAGAGTGCTCGACATTGTAGAAAGTTGGGTAGGTGAATTGCGGGCTCATGCGCAACGGTTCAAACTACCGTTGCCAACAGTCGACCCCTTTACAAAGAAAGGGCGGTTAATGGTCGCATCCTCCTGCGTATGAACCAGACAATCACCCATCGGTATCACAAATGCACCCCAGGATTTCGATGGAGCGTGTCGAGTAATAGCGCTCAAATGAATCGACAGGCCCAGGTGGGAACAAAAGTACCTACCTCTTTCTTGGGCAGCCCCCTGTGGTGTTCAGTGCAGACACGCATTACGGAGTACTTGCATTGAGGTATATCCTAAAGCAATTGACAAGCAGTCCACCGTCGCATCACCCATGTCGAGGAGGCACAGAAGGGGGCCTCTGAAACTGGCCGCGAAGGTAGCTGATGGGAACGATACGAAGGTGGTCGCCGTGCACCACAGAAGCTTGTTTCTGCCCTGCTCTTCTGAAGCCGCCAGAGCTGGCGAGGTGGCACTGTCCAGGTTCAAAACCCCCCTGGACTGTTTTGCTGGCCCCTGTCTCCAACCACGCTATGGCCATCGTGTAACACTTGGAACCTGGAAGGGAGTGATCACTATTTAGCTGTTCGTCAACAGAACCATCACGGCAGTCCTGGCTGTTGATCAACGAAGAAAGAAGCAATGAATGCGAGCGCCAGGTGGCGTCTGTCAGTTTCGAGACACACCCGGCACACACAGGGTCTTCAATTGTTGGGACTTTCTATCGAGAGCAAACATCACGAACACCTAACTACCTACCTACCGTAGGTAGTCCACACGTCTCGCCAAACCTCTCTGCTGCAGTACCACCCCACTGCGCAAGTGGCTGCGAAAAGGGATCCCCATCGCGTACTGATTCGTTGGCAGCTCCTCCACGATTGGTCGCGATTTGTGGTCGCGCCAGGTCGCCAACACAAAAAAAACAAGTCTCTGAGAGGATCATCGCGCGTCATCGTGTCACTATTTGACGTCTTGCAATGAGAGGTTCAACGCAGCATCACCGGGCTCAATTTCTGGTGTCCTAGCCAAAAGGCAAAAGATCAAGGTCCAAGAGCGCCAAGAAGTCCCAAGAAACCAAGCCGCCACGATTGCGCGTGCAGTTGGTTCCAGAGGTGCAAACTTGCGACCGGCTCGTGACACACCCACACCCAGTCGTATTACAAGTACAAGCAATAAGGAGGGTTGTTTGAGTGCTCGGGGAGTTCCCTCCTTTAGCAGGTCGGCACTTGTCCGTCAGATCCGCGGACATTGATACTGACCTTCCCTTCCCGGTTCCCTCAGCTATTGCTCTGCACCATCACTCGGACAGCCATCTTTGAACATCGTCACTCGCCCTAGTCACTATTCTGAGGGTTGTTCCATTCAGGGTCAAGACTCTAATGATAGATGGGGTTGCTGTTCCTCTTGGGGAAGCCGGTGTCCACCGAGGCGGGTTTGCCGAGTCTTGTCCGGAGCGTACAATACGCACCAGACTGCATCAGTCGACATCAAAATCTCTCAAAGCGGAGAAAGAGATGCCTTCGTGCGGGGGATCGTGCATGCGTCCCGCAACTCCCTACATGCAAACAGATGCGATGCATCAGAGGCACATTATCACGCCAAGTCAACCTAGCCTCTGGTCCAGTCTCCCCCGCTTTCTTGCTGTTTCTTATCAACCCTTGCCACTGAGAGATGCGCCTTCTGTTTTAGCCTTTTGCAATAAGACGCCAAGATGGCCCAGAGGAGAGGGGAAAGCCACGCACAGATTCGATGTTTTCGTGCTGTTGTAGACAGTGCCAAGCATTCCCGGTGGTGTGTTTTACGCTTTGGTGGCTTCCGTCTGCCACGAGTGCCGGCGGTGCCGGTGGTGCCGGTAGACTACCAACCTGCGTATAGCACCGGGAAGGGCTGGGCTGATCAGCCAGTTGTCACGCACTTCTTGCAAATGCGACGAGAAAACGGCCATGAGGTAGAGCAAGTGGCCAATAGTACTATATCCCCGCCTCGCTCTGCAGCACGAGATAATCACTCCATCGCCGTATGAGGTCTCAGTAAGCCTCACTAGCCAACTCATACGTTTGACAATGATGCCGTCATCACTCCTGGCGCAGGGCCTCAGAATCAATTCCTCCGGCGGGCTTGCTCGGAGTGTTTGTGATATCTCGGCATACGCTAGAGCCGGCACTGTAAAGGTGTAACGCGTCAGCAGATCTCACCCATCCACCGTCACGGAACCCAGGGCTCCGGGTGGTGAGCGGGATGATGGCCAAGAGTTCAATTGAGGGACCCCTTCTGGCTGGCTGGCAACCACCGCGTGACACGTGCATCCCTCTTCTTTAAGATTTACTTTTTGATCAATCTCATGCTCACACCTCACCTGAATGCAGACCAAAGTGCGCTCCCGATATCGCTAGGAACCGACTTATCTGCTGGGTGTTGTCACCGTCATAAATCTGGGGCACCTCAGCACTATGTCTACGGAGGGGGCGTGCGCGACAGAACGAAGCCACCCCCATCCAATCCTTCCAACCACCAAGATCCAGTTCCCGCGAATGAGATCATCTTGTGCATGCTCCTGGTGCTGAAGTTCGTTCAAGGTCATCCACACCACGTCCTGTCGATCTTTGCTGCTAGACGCAAAGCGGCTTTCCCCATGAGGCTGGCTCGTTCGCGCTGATTTGAAATTGAATTCTGCAACCCTATTCCGACGGAGAAGCAAGTGTCAACGCCGGAAGAGAAAGCCTCGAGACGGGTCTGATTATTGATCAGTATAGTATGGTTTTATGTCCATGACGGGCCCTTTTTGCAGTACTGTCTATGCACGACAAGCGCCGTCCATTCAGCACCAAGCGCCCGACTGTGCTTTTGCGTGCGCTCTTGCGTCTGCTTACCTATTCATAGCCGCTGCTGCTGACTGCAGTGCGTTGCTGTCGGGTTCCTTGATCAGTGTCTCATCCCTCCCCACAGCTGCGGTCCACGGCACCCAATGCTGATCATTGGATCTGCGCGTGCCCGGAGCTAGCCACATTGACTCTGTCACAATCAAACCAAGCAATAGCACAAGTATTTCGATCGAACAATGTGATGAAATGTGTTTTCGTTTGCACTTCCATTTGATTCTTCCTCCTCTCTTCATTGCCGACGACGCTCAACAAGGATTTGCTCACTGAGGTTCCCTGATGCGCTGAAAATAGGCACCTCGTCTTTGTCGTCTAGCGCCCGGAGATCGACCGGGGAGTGGAGTCTACCTAGGTAGTGTGCTCGTTCCTTCCAGCCCTCTCCCCTCCACTGCATGTCTGGCAGAAACGCCGGGATTAAAATTGTTCTTTGGTCGGGGCAGACTCCGTCTGGTCCTTGCTTTTTCCCCCCACCCAGCTCAGCTCACCGCAAAATCTCGGCCGATCGCAGCCCGAACCGGAGCAACTTGACGCGCGCACGCAGACCACCGTGTCCGTGTTCCTGATCTGCATCGCGCTTAGTCTCTCGTTCCAAGCTGGTTGGGCAGAGAGTATTTTCTTGGTAGAAAGAAGAGCGATTGCGAGGCCGACTTCAATCAAAGCCGATCCTCAAGAACGAACAACCCTGTGGCAAAAGCCAAGATGCCACCCACCCAGCTTCCGGAGTCGGGAAACCCCCTGTAAGTTGGCATCGATCTGTTGTTATCCAGAGACCGCTTTACCCTGGACCAGTGCCTTCGCAGCGAGTGTGGAGGTTCTATACTGGCCAGTACGAAAGCACAGTGACTACAAGATGAAAAAAAGGCGTCTTTTCATACTCATGCTCCAGCGAACCTCGGAAAACTATAACAACAAGGTGGACACAACGCTGATATATCCTGTTCTTGCATTAGGGTTTTCTTCGACATCACTCTAGGAGGTATGTAATCCCAGACATCGTTCCCGTTACCCCCCGGCCCCAAGACCCACGACCGGACCCGGACCCGGACCTGGAAGCCCCGCTCTCAGTCTCCGGAGACCGACCAACCCCAGTATAGCACCAGTGCATACCCTTGATGATTGCTGCATATCGGTTGACCGAGCATTAGCAACAGAGAGACTAACCATTGCTTCTCACCCACCCAAAAACAGGTGAACCCCTCGGCCGCATCACCTTTGAGCTCTTCGCCGACGTCGTCCCTAAGACGGCCGAGAACTTCCGCCAGTTCTGCACCGGCGAGCACAAGGACAACCTCCGCCGGCCGCAGGGCTACAAGGGCTCCAAGTTCCACCGCATCGTACGTCAATCTGTCCTCTCTCTCTCTCTCTTCTCTGTCCTGCTGGAAGACGCAAGGCCGTGCATGGCTTCCATCGCCGCCAGTCTCCTTCCCTAAAGCAGATCATAGTTTTGTCCCTCTCCTGTCTGTTGACACCCGTTCCTTTTCTAGATCCGAGACTTTATGTGCCAGGGCGGCGACTTCTTGCACGGCGACGGCACGGGCTCGACGTGCATCTACGGCACCAAGGCCTTTGCCGACGAGAACTTTACCCTCAAGCACGACCAGCCCGGTCTGCTGTCTATGGCTGTACGTCATCTTCTTCTTGTCTCTCCTTGCATCCTGTTTCCCCTATTTCTCCTATTCCATTTTGCCCTCAGCGGCCCAATTTACATCATGGTCTTCAACCCCCTTCCTTCCATCCCTCCTTCCTACATACCAAAACCCCCCATGCCCATAACTAACCCGAAACAAAATGTTCTAGAACGCGGGACCCAATAGCAACGGCTCCCAGTTCTTCATCACGACGGTGCCGACGCCCTTCCTCGACGGCAAGCACGTCGTCTTCGGCAAGGTCGTCGACGGCATGGACATCGTCAAGAAGATGGAGATGACCAAGACCGGGTACAAGGGCAAGGACGTGCCCAACCTGGACGTCGTCATCGCGCAGTGCGGCGAGATGTGATGATGAAAAGTGGAAGGAAGGATTACGGGACGAAACGAATCGAATCGAAACGAGCCCAAAAAACGGCAGTGGCCTGATGCTGGGTGGGTGGGGAGTGGATTGCCAAGATGAGATGCAAAATCGATCAAAAGGGGACCATCGGAAGATGGTGAAAGGAGGTGTTTCGGGAGGGCATATTTGATGACTGCGTCCACACACGGGGGAGTTCCAGGGCGTGAACGGTGGACAGGCAGACAGGTTGCGGGACATGATACCAAGAGAGCAATCACAGAATAACCAGTCACACAGTCCTACGACATTGCGTCTCATCTTACAGTCACACACTGCAACACAACTGTTATTGTACGCCCCTTCGTGAAGGAACAGAAAAGTGATCATCAAATTCCAGATCTGATAAGTACAACTTGGGAAAAACCAACGCGTCCCCCCCCCCCTCTTAGTCCTTGCGGAACTGAACCTAATGCCAAACAAGTAAAGTGATGCAAGAAAGTGTTAAAAAAGAACAGCCTGTTCAACGTAAACTCCAGAATGGTGATGGTATCTCTCATGCAAAGCCCTTTTTGCCCTGAGCCCAAGAGGCTCCCCTTGTCGTATCTTCCCTTCCCGTCATGTCCCTTCATCCAGGTCATAACCCAGTTTTCCCGGTCCTATGCCCCTCCCTCCTCCATATCTTTCAGCCCTCTCTAGCAAGGATGGCAAAGATAGGAGTCGCGAGATGTAGCTAGCACTCCTTTATAACGCCGTGCCCTGGTTGTTGTTTTCTTTATACCTGTACCTCACGCGCCCCCTACATGTAAAACCAACAAACCCTATTGAAAAAGAAAGAAAAAAAAGTATGTACGAATTGAATCAAAAAGTTTTTTTCCAGGAACAATGCCAAAAAAAACAAGGTTGCTTTGTCCTTCCTTCCCCGCCTCATTGTCACCTCCTACCCTTCTTTGTCCAGGACAAAGGGTAGACCGACCGAAACCCCCTCAGTACCCGAAGCGCCACTCGCCAGCGCCCCGACGAACCCGCCGGACACGCTGCCTCAGGAACGGGCTGACCGTAGGCGGGCCGGGCTTGGCCCTCGCCGTCGTCGGCTGGGGGAAGCCCGCCGACGCGGCGGACGTGGGCGTAGTAGAGGCGGTCTGCACAGCAGGCGAGGTAGACTGCTGCTGCTGCTGCTGCTGCTGGGTGCTGCTGCTGGTCGACGGCGTCGGGCTCGATGCCGCGGGCGTTGTCACACTGAGGCTCAGCGTCGAAGGGGTTGGGGTCGAGGCCGGGGCGCCCTGTTGGCCACCGCGGTTGCCGCCGCCGTTGTTGTTGTTGTTGTTTGCGCCAGCAGTCACGGTGACAGTAGCGACGCCCTGGGTGACAGTCACGGTCTTGACGTGGTCGTTGCCCTTGCCGCCCTTGCCCCTGCCGCCGCCGCCTCCGCTACCCTTAGTAGGCGTGGGCGAGCCGACGTCCGGGGTGTTGTTGGAGCCACCGCCGCCGCCGTTGTTGTTGTTGTTGTCTGCCTGCTTGACGGGGACGACGAACTGCTCGCCGGTGATCTGCTCGAACGAGGCCGAGTTACCCACGTCCTGCTCCTTGTTGAACGCCTGGGCGACCTTCTTACTGCCGCCGCTGTTGTTGCTGGTCGTCTTGCCGCCCGCCGCGCCGCCGCCGCCGCCGCCGCCGCCGCCGCCCGCCGCGCAGCTGGGCGACTTGACGTCGCCGAGCTCGGGCGAGCACGGGTCCACGATCTTGAGGGTCATGCAGCTGGTGTAGGCCTCGAGCTCCTTGACCTTGGCGCCGGCCGTGGGCTGGTCCGTCTTGGCGCCGGCCGTGGTCATGGTGGGCCAGTTCCAGACCCAGTAGATGGCGTACTCCTTGCCGACCTCGAGGTCGTCGCGCAGCTGCAGGTCGCTCTGGCACCAGAGGTTGTCGCCCTGCACGCCGCCGTCGATCTTCTTAAACTCTTGCTGGCGCTGCTGGGAGATGCGGTCCGGGTTGATCTGGTAGCACCGGCCGTCGTCAAAGTTGCGCGTCGCGAGCAGGCGGCCCTTGCCGTTGCCGCCCGTGCCGTCGGCGTTCCAGACGCCGAACACGTCGGCGTAGTTGACGCTGTTGTCGAGCTCCGTCGTGCCGTAGATGTAGACGGTGCCGCGGTTCAGCGGCTTGTTGGCCTGGTTCTGGGGCAGGGTGACGTGGCCGTTCTCCTGGTAGCGCATCGCGATCCAGTCGCCCGGGGCGGCCGTGAGGACGGGGAACTGGGCGTTGTTGCTGCCGAAGGCCTGGGTGGACTTGCACATCTTGTCGTCGGGGTGGATGACCTTGCCGTCTGGTCGGTTGTTGGGAGGCATCAGGAATGTGTACTCCCCGTCGACATTGGCCAGACCTGTGCGTCCCTTGTAGCCATTGATGAAGCCGGGAGGGTTGACAAAGGTGCCGTTCGGCGCGATGCGGTTGAGCTGTTCTACCCATGTATGTGCCAGCAGAGGCTGCGCCCAAGAAAGGACGAGAGCGGTGGTGGCAGCTACTCGAGCGGATCTTGATATGCTGGTCTTCATGATGAAGTCTTTTGCAGATGTGTTTCTAGATTGTGTATCGCGTATGCCGTTTCGTGTATCGTGTGTCTTCTTCGTAGATCTGTGATCTAAATGAGTGCCTGGGAGACGTCGTGATGTCGTTCGTTCCGTAGCAGAGTCGTTGCTTTCTTAAAATGAATGTGCGATATTGGTGGTAAAATACCAGTATCTCGAGTTCGCACGGCGAAGTCGTTGTCGTTGTCGGTGGCAGTGTAAGTATGCCTGTCTTTGATGCCTTTCTCTATCGAGTCTTTCGATGATCAAGCAGAAGGAGCGTGTCTGGCCTCGAGTCCGAGGTTCAAAAAGGAAATGGGGGATCTAACGCCCAGCGCGAACAGCCCTGCTGTTCCAAGAAAGAAATGAAGGGGGATAAAGGGGTGCTGTTCTTCACCTAGGAAGGCATGTTGTGGGTGAAAATGACACAATATGGGCAAAGGTGAAAGGGATCTTTGACAATGGGCGTGAATGTGCTGGCTACTCAGGGTAGTGACGCGCACAGTGAATAACAGGCCCCGTTGTTTGTTTTGTGAATTGTCGAGGGGTGATTCAGAAGGAGAACAATGGCCAAGATGGGAATGGATGTGGGCGCTGTTAAAGTCCAAGCGCGTTCACAAAGGAGAGTGGCGGCCGCTGAAAAGTGGTGAAGGTGAGGTGGAAGTGAGGCGGAAGTGAGGTCGACGTAGAAGCTCAAGTGAACAGAAGTCGAGTGTCTGGACGCCGCGAAGGAAGAAGAGGGGGGAGAAGGAGGCCCGCCAAGTCCAGATATAAGTCGGTCGGGATACACACGATGGTGGAGCAGTGGGCTCGAAGATTCCAGCAGCCGGAGCCGTGTATTAAACAAAATTGGAATAAACGGAGAAACAGAAGAGGCTGAAGACCAGCAGATGAAGAAGGACACTGCGGTTGTTTCCTAGGCCGGCCAGGCAGAAATGAAGATATGAAAGGGAAAGCCCAGACGCAAGCCAAGATCCACACAGGGTTGGACGTGGTTCAACAGCTCCTCCTCTCTGGTCGGTCCTCTTTGGGAATGCCCGTACTCTTGTATCTATGCGAGTACGTCGTCCACCTGCGGCCCTGTGGCCTGACGGCAGATCATCGTGGGGACTGCGAGCGAGATCCAGCGAGAGATACATACACACATACCTTGTACACACACACACACAGAGAGAGAGAGAGAGAGAGCGCGAGAGCTTGGGGCAGGGATCCGGGATATGGCAAGACTGACAGGAGCAGGGATTCACTTGATCCTTGGGACGCACATACCCACACCTACCTGGGACACCCGCCTCTGGGAATCGGCTGCATCAATGGGTAAAAAGAGATCTGAAGCTTGGCATCAAACGCGAGCAGCGGGTACCGGAAATTTGGTGATACGCCGTTCCTGTCCACACCATCTCACAGCAGGTACCTCGTGCACCAAGATGGAAAGGCCAGTGACACAAATCGAAGAGCATCCTGGCCCCTCCCTCACCATCGCCAGTTCGTGGATAAACGGGGTCGCCGACCGGGATGAAGGACCCCTCCCCCAAGGATCGTTGCGCATGTGCCATCCAGTCGCCCGAGCTGAGGAGCACGCAGATGAGGAAGAGCGATGGGCGACCACAGTGGAGAAGCAGAGGTCGTCTGGATGTCGGACAGAGTTACCACCAGGCAATTACGGCTACGGCTACGGGCAGGCCGGCCAGACTCTGTTCGCCTGTTTGAGACGAGGAGCACTGCGCGCCAGTCGACGAGGAGATTGCCTCTGTGGTTCCGGCGGCACTTTTGAGCCGAACATCAGCGACCGGTGCCATGGCCGCCACCAGGGCGAGCAGGGACCGGGGTCAGTAGGAAGCTGCAGGACGAGATCGGGACGAGTGGCGGTTGGGCCATGTCTTGATGTGGCCGTTTTGGCAGTGGCCCATATCTGGTTGGACGAGACGGGGCAGCGATGAGGTTGGAGAGAGGAGAGGCGACAAGTGAGAGAGACAGCGAGTGCGAGAGCCTCCTTGTTGCAGGGGTGGTGTGTGGTGTATGGTGTGAGTGGTATGAGCGGCATGCGTACCTTGCATGAGCACGAACCTCGACTGTCTGTGTGCTTCAATATTGTCAGTACGAAGTACATCATGTACAGAAGGAGGCCAGGCATGCCAAGAGTATTCGCTGTGGGGTAAATGGAAGCCAAAACAGCCCTGGCGATAAGATAGTCGCCCCAAACTAGCGACAAATACAGGTACCCCTTCAGCCAATATTCTATGCGGGGCGACCTGTCCAGGGAGCCGCTTCCTGCCCTGTCGGCTCCATCAGGCACAGAAATTCTGCAACACAGGGGCCAAGCAATCCCCGACAAACCCCTGCCCGAGAAACGCAGCTCCCTCGCCCGATGCATCCATCCCATCCAGTCGACTGTTTCACGCGACATCCTCTCGACACAACAGGACCTCCCCCCAAACCCTAGATACAGACTGGACCTACTCAGACCTACCAGACCTATCGAGCTTGCGTAACCCAGACGGAAAAACAGTGTGCCCATATTTGGTCCAGGTCTTTGCGGCGGCTAGGGTCATTCATCCTCCCGATCACCACTTGGTTGGCTCCCACTTACACAGATTTACCGCCGGGCCCCGCCCACCGTTGGCGCCGGCGTCTGTAACGGACAGAACGTTTGCGATATATATGGCCACCGTGAGCCCATGCCGACTGTCCAATCTCGCTATTCTCGTATGTTTCAACCTTGCTTGCTTTTTCTTCTACTAGCATGTTTCTATTCTGTGTTCTTTTGCTCACAGATAGGTGGTATTGATGCTATTCTGGATCGCCCATGTGCGGGGCCGGCGCCACTTGTGGTAGCTAAGTAGTTAAAGTCTCCAGAGATATCGCGAAACATTCTCGTCCCGTCTGCGAAAGAAGGCGTTTCAACTCTGATCTCTGGCCCACGCCCCGGTCCAGCCTGCCATTTTCTTCTCCATATCCCACGAGGCTGGGCTATCTCATTCCGAATTTCCGATCACGGTTCTTTGGATGTGAGCCCAGGATTCCCCGTCTCATCGTCCGTGCATCCTCCTGCCATCTCTTGGTCCGCAACACTTGCAAGCTCCTGATCGCAATTCTTCCGGTGTCTGATCAACGTGCACCGCCCGCACGGCATCAATGGTGGCGAAAAGAAACCAGGACTTATCTCTCTCCTCTTCAGTAGCCAGTAGACACTTTTGATTGTCAACCAGACCTCCTTGTTTCCAGTATACTCGCTGAGCTTCCTTGACGTCCAAGCTCGCCTTCTGGATGTCTTGTTTCAGAATCCCCCGTCCCAAAGCGTTAGGATTTTTCTGTTAGCCTCCCCCGAAATTCCAGACACGCGCCGTTTCACCTCAACTCGTCGGCAGCTGCCACTTAAGATCCTGGTAAGAAAAAGAGAGCCCAGCTCCGCGAAGCAACGCCGGGCCAGGGTGTACGCGCTTGCGGCCGACCTTTTCTTTTTGGGCATCCCACTCCGGAGCCATAAAGCTTATCTAGATCTCGGCCAGGGTCGACACACGTGCCTCGTTGCGGCGCCGAGGTGGGTGTAATTGGGCATATACAAGTACAGAGTGCCTAACCCTCAGGGATTGCGTCTCAAAGAGAAACCTAGCAAAGCGCCTACTGTTTACAAGATGAAAATGAACAAACTGGCCTCGTCCTTGGCGGAACGCAAGATGAATCAGAAATATGGCTCTGTAGCAGCACGAGAGGCAAGGTGTGTGTTGTTATAGGTTCATCAATTTAGGAAATGTTTCTGTTTCTGAAAAGTCGACTAATTAATCCCATGCTGCTGTTGTGACCCTAAACGCCTCATCCCAACACATGAATATTCCAAGACTGCATTTCATCGTGATAACAAACACACACAGTAAAGAAACAAACGTCGGCCGTATTCCATAATATCTTGGGGTTGCATTTTCCGTACTGCATCGTCCATTGATCGTGCCTCGCGTTTCGTACGTTTCCAAGTTCTCGTCTTTCATCATCAAAAACATCGCTTTTTGTCCAGGCCCTCGAACAAAACCAATACAAAAAGCAAGAAACATAAAGAGAGAGAAAGCTTCCAAGCCCTTCCTTTCTATCCGGGTATCCTCATTAAAACATGAAATATTGAAAAACAACACACAAAAAATCTTACACTCCACGAGAACGATCGATTGTCGGATCACCACGGCTCGCCACCGGAGCCCGCCTGGTCAGCGCCGCCATCCACCACGCCCTGAGGCGGCGCGGGCGTGCCGGCAGCCGACACGGCCGCGGCGTACTTGGCGTTGGCGACGCTGACGTGGTGCGAGAGCTTCGGCATCGACGCGAGCGGGTACTCGTCCCGCTCGTCGAGGCTGTCCGACCGGCCGCGCTTCTGCCCGGCGCGCGGCCCGGCCAGCGAGCCCGTCGTCGCCGACCGCGACAGCTGGTTCCGCACGCCCTGGTTCGAGTGCGACCTGTGGAACTGCGGAGCGCCGGCGCCGGTGCCGGCGGCGGGGACGCCCTGCGGAGCCGTGGCGTCCGAGGACGGCGGGGGCATCGAGTCGTCCCAGGTCGGGGGCGCCGCGCCGCTGCCGTCCCCGGCGGCCACCGTCTGCATCCAGCTCTGCGGCTGGCCGTTCCAGGCGGCGGCGTCTCCCTTGTCGTCGGCGCTGGCGACCGTCGCGGCCCAGTGCGACGACGACACGTTCGGCTTCGCGTCGCTCGGGGCCAGGCCGTGGTTCCACATGTGGCTCGGGTTGCCGTGCTGAGGCGGTCCCTGGCTGCTGAAGTCAAAGTTGGTCGTCCACGAAGGCTGCAGCCTGGTGTCCATCGCGGGCATCGAGTTCGCATCCCAGCCCTGGAAAGAGCTGCTAGGGTCGCAGTCCACCGGAGACTCGTCGTAGACACTGACACCGCCGGCTGTCGCGTAAAGCGAGTCGGGGGCGGACATCATGGTGCTCTTGGTGTCCATGGCCGGGTTGGACATGAAGCTAAGGTGGCCGTTCATGTCGTGCTGGTGAGCGGCGCTCAGGCCGTTGGCATATGTCGAGTGGAAGCTGGCACTGGGCGGAGGCGTCGCCAGCCCGTGAGGCAGAGAGTCGAGGATGCTGATGGCACCTGGGCCGTACGGGACAGAGCCGTGGTGGCCAGAGGGCATGCCCAGAGGGGACTGCTGGTCCCAGGCGGAGCCAAAGTTCTCGTTCATAGCCGCAGTCAAGTGCTGCTGGTAGCCGGGGCCAGGAGACATGATCGCATCGCGGTTGACAGGCGGCTGGCTGGACCCGGACACGAGGGCGTGCTGCTGGTGATACTGCGAGGTCGGGTCGATGGCGGTCAAGAATCTCCAGGTGGTTCCCACTGAGTTGTTGATGATCTTCCCCTTGTCGTCCAGACCGTGCATCGTCTCAAAGGTCCAGAGGATGACGGCGCGCCTGGTCCACTGTCCGCTCCCAGGGGGGCAAGACCAGAGCTCCTGGAACATGGCAATCTTCTTGACAAGGTCCATCTGAGTAGGCTCCTTGGAGGCGTGAGTCCTGTTGCCCTTCTCGTCATACTCGACCTTGACCTTGGACTTGTTGACCTGCGGGTGTTTGGCGAAGGTAGCCAAGTGGCTGAGCATGGTGGCCCATTCCGGCGCAGGGAAGGGAACAGCGAGCTGCTGGCGGCGGAGGCGAGCGGTGACCGAGCAGTCACAGCGGGCGTGGTTCTCGCAGCCCTGTCGGTGCACATACTGGACACCCATCTCGCGAGTGACCTCCACAACGGGCGGGTCGGTCTTCTCATCCCTGGTCAGCTGCCAAGGTCTGGCAAGGCGCGTCACCGCCTTCCAGGTGTGGTTCTGCAGGGCCGGCTGCTCAATGGTGATCTCCACCAGGCTGTTGAGCTCAGAACCCTCGGGGAACTGATCCGGCTCTTGCACGTCCAGGGTCACGTGGAAATGGAGGATATCCCGCAAGTTGTTCTGAACAACCTCCTCGAGTGGGGTGTAGAGGTCAGGGAAGTTCTCCTCCCAGTCTTGGCTGAGCTCTTTGACGGAGCTCGCCTCCTTCTGGCTGAGAGTGCGAGCGTACTCCTGCAGAAGGGTGCCACGGATGATCTTACCACGCTCCGGCCACTCCTCTCGCTTGAGATTGAGGCCGAGATGAGGGTAAAGCTTGGGGTTCAGCTTCTCGCCGCTTGGAGCGAAACCAGTGCCACGAAGAGGGCCATCCATCTCAACCTCGACCGAGTTGTTGGACACGAGGATCCAGCAGAGACTGGGGCGAACAGTGACCAAGGCATCTGACGCCAGGAGCTGGGCAAAGTACTCATAGTTGGGTCGCTCGTCAGGGAGACGACCCTCAGAGAGAGCACGCAGCACAGGGTTGTCCTTGAAGGACTCGGTCTCAATCGAGTCTCTTCTGTCGTCCTTCTTCTCCTTTCCAGGAAAGAAGAAGTGGTCTTTTCGAGCTTCATGTTAGCCACGGGACTCACTCTTTGAGCTACAAGGATTTCAAGAGAGGTACTCACAACACCTGTGGTGGATGAAGAAGTTCTTCAGCACCTGAATGTGACTGGACACCTGCTTACGCTCTCGCCTCATGAGCTTGCTTGGCTTCTCGCCTGGCGGCAGTGAGATGCAGTAGGCGACCCAGAGATACTCGCTGATGAGCATATTGCGGCCGTGCTGCTGGCCCCTCATTGTGTACTTTCTCCTTCCCATCTGGGGAATCAGGAGCAGGGCTGTCATTTCTCATTAGAATACAGTTGAAAGCAGCATGTGTGACAAGTACTCACCATCGAGAAAGGCATCCTCGAGAAAGTCAGGCCAGATCTGGGCCGTCTTGTAGTCCTTCTCTGCCTGCTTCTTGCGGTAGGCCTGGAACTGAGGAGACAGGTAGATGGGGTTAATACCATGCCTCTGGCGCCTCTGGAGGTGAAGCTGATGGCGGCGGAGCTTGAGATTGCTGCCGGGGCCATAGTGGGAGTCCAGAGACTGTGTAGGGACGATAGGGGGAGTTGGGATAGAGTGGGGGAGAGAGGTGAGGGCGGAGAGGTTCTGGGAGCAGAGCGTCAAGGCTCCGAGATGCTGAGGCTGAGCATTGCCCGAGGACTCTCGGAGAGGCTGCCTGGGCCCGGATACCTGCTGGCGCCTGTCATAGTAGTCGGCTGTGGATGTGTTTGGGGAATAGCGCTGGGATGGCAGCACGGGGCGAGGAAGCTCCATCCTTGCTGGGCGGTATATAAAAGAGGGGAATCTCTATGTGGCAAACCTCGACGACTGAAATGCTGGACACAGCCTTGCGAAGAATTCAAGTTGCCTTTGTGGAATAGAGAGAGCAGGGAACCTTGGATAAAGAGAATGAATGAGAAATGTTGGAAGGAATGGTCCCTGATCGAGGTGCGAGCCAGAGGGTAAAATATGCAGATGCCTCCAGGAACCACCGGCATGAAGGGGGGGATGGGGATTGGAGGTGGACACATCGTATATCGTCCTGCTTGGTCGATACACTGACTGGAATGGATGCCATTCGCGATAGATCCATAACGACAGCCCTCTCCCCGTCCCCCAGGATCGAGTGGGTGATCGGTAGTGTCGAGTATAGTTCTGGATCGCATAGCAAAGGGCGAGGGCCTTTGTGAGGGCGAGGGTACCCGGCCAGCACGGCCAGAGTACCTCGCCTGCCCGTCGTGGGCTGCATCGTGGGCCAGGTTCCGCTGCTGGTAGCTTTCGACTGGTATGCAAAGGGAGAAGAGGGTGTGGGCGTGAGAAAGGAGATCATGGTACCAAGGCAGGCCCAGTAGCTCTGTGCAGGTATTGTCTCTCCTCCCAACCTAGCACTGAAGGGCAGCAGCAGCAACGCACCAGACCCGTCCAGAGAGGTTTAGCCTGGCAAATTGTCACCTGTAGCCTCTCTTGCTTAGTGGCGAAAGGGAATGCCCGACGAGCTGCCAAACTCCACCAGACGCGCTCTGGCAGGCATGCAACGAAATTAAGCATCGCGTGCACAGGAGGTCAGGACTTGGGGTGGGCACCTGCAAGCATACTAAAGGGAGATCGCCGCTCTGCAATAGCCAGATCTAGCTGCTCCCCCAGGGTAGAAAAAAGAGAGGGCCGAGGCCACAGAAACGGCAGACAGGCGTGGAGGCGCGACCTGGCTGTGAAGGAGGTGAAGAAGTGGAGCAGCTGGCGCTCCGCTACAGATGGCCTCCAGCAAATGGTGGCCCTCCCAGGGCTGGAATAATGTTGGAATCATAATTATGGACATTTCCTGGCTCTCCTTGGTCCAAGGGCGCCCTAGCGAACAATTCGATAAACCACCACCGCAGGAGTGTACCATTGCTTTCGCCCTGTCCAACCGTCAGATTGTTGGTATCCTTCCTTGCAATTGTGGCTGCTGCCGTTCATGATGTTCTGGGGTATCTTTCATGCGTATCTATGCCTATCTGAGACCTGGGAGTCGATACTCCGGTTCTTCATCAGACCTTCATACCTCGTCCTCCTCCTCGTCTCCTCCAATATTGACCTTCTTCCGGCCCCTCCCTATGAGCTGTTGGAGTGCTACCTTGTTCACCTGCCCGCCAATCTTCTTCTGCATCTTGGCGATCTCCTCCTCAGCATCCACTGCCTCCGCCTCGGCAAAGTCTAATACGAGCTTGCGGCCTAACAGATGGGTGTCCCGAAGCGCGTTGAGTGCGTTTTCAGCCTCCCTCGGTGAAACAAACTCTGCAAATGCGAAACCGCGCGAAGAGTTGCCAAACTTCTTTGGAACCCGCACGGAACGGAGCTGCCCGTACGTGCCGAACAAGGTTCGTACATCCTTCTTGGTGGCCTCGAATGGCAGGTTCTTGATGACGATCTTGGTCCTCTGACCCGCGAGCTTTTTGGCTCGATCCTCCCGTCTCCGCTCCTCAGCCGCGTCCAGGCCCCTATGGGACGCCTTCACAGACAGAGTGTGTGCCTGGAGTACATGGCCGTCCATGACCTTGAGGGCTGCCATGGCCTGCTCCTTGGTGCGAAACTCGCAGAAGCCAAAGCCCATGCTGAGCACTTGCCCTGGCTTCTTGGGATCTGTCTTGGTCTTGACTCGGGCGGAGACAAATCCATCCAAGGGCTTGAACGCCTCAGCAAGTTGGTCTGTCGTAGTGGCGAAATTAAGATTGCGGACGAATAGCGAGGTTGTCTCGAGCTGATCGTGTGTGTCATCACGTTCCAGCAGTTCGGCCGCCGAGAGTTTCTGGGTGCCTGCGGGGCGATCGCTCGCGGGCGGGACCTTTTGCTGCGGTACGTCCTTGAAGATGTTCTTGGGCGCCTTTTCGAGAAACAAGATGGAGTCTTTGATTCGTCGATAAGCTAGCCTTGCAAAGGCGGCCTTTGCGTGTGCGGGCTGTGCAAACTCGACAATAGCAATCGTTCCACTCGGCGGCATGAGCACCCGAAGGACAGTGCCTTGCTCCTCAAACATGGTCCGGAGCTCTTCCAGCGTAGTCCCATAAGGGAAATTTTTAACCAGTATCGCAGTGTCGCCGCGCTGGCGTGATTTGAAAGCATCAAGATCGACGCCATTGGCCGCAAAGTACGATTTCGTCTCCTGGATGATCGAGGTCTCTGCGATGGCCTGCTTGACGCTGGCATCAGCCGAGCTAGGGTCGAGCAGCGAGGATTTGGACACGCCCAATCGATCTGCCACGGACGCGTTGACGGCGTCTTGACTCATGTAGAGCGCATTCCAGTTGAAAGAGGTCGACGCCGCCTCCGCCTTCTTCCTGATCAGATTCTGCTTTTTCAAGGGCAGCTGCGAGATTGCAAACTCGTCCAGCGTGCTATCCTTCTTGGGCATAGCGGGGAGTACGTGGAGGAGTCGGCCTTGGAATGTTTTGCCATCGGCCTGCTGGAATGCAGCTATCGCGGATGAAGGGTCCGCGAAATGAACCATAGCGTAACCCTTGCTTGATCCTCCGCTCCCGACAGGAAGATGTACCTAAGCAGACAGAACTTAGTAAAAAGTCAAACGAGGATCCAAAACATGACTGATCATGTCTCCAACACTCGGTCTTTCTGTCAGATCACAGAGCATCTACTAAAATACTTGGCCCAGGTTCTCATCAAATACCGTTTTTGGTATAAGCTGTCCCTATCAGGGGTTCATCATAGAAAGGAGTGGAGTGGGTGTTTCAAAATGAGAAAAATGAGACGTGATGTAAGGCTTACCTCTTCTAGCGAGCCAAAGGTCTCGAAAAAGGCTCTCAGGTCATCTTCCGTGGTACTGTATGGCAGATTTCGCACAAAGAGCCTCGCGGTCTTCTGAAGCAGTTCCAGAGCACTCTCCTCTCCAGGTGCTTCCGCCACGACCCCGTCATGCTTGCCCTCATCTGACAGGCTTGGCTGGCCCTCGTCGGGGGCTTTGGTTTCAACCTTGGCCGGAGTCTCATGTTGCTCCGGACTTGCCACCCTCATCGAGGGGTTCGCTGTGACGTTTGGATCATCAGCATCGACCAAATCGAGCAAACGATTCGTCCGAGACCTAAGCCACTCGTCGTCCGTTGTGTCATTTTGTCGCACTTGAGTGGGCTGCTGCTCTGCCGTCTGTTGCGGGTTCTGGGGTTCTGGGTCCGTGACGGGATCCGCGACGGGATCCGCAGCCTGGTCCGTCACAACATTCCTCGAGGTTCCCGCATCTGGCCACCGCCCCTCTTCATTTTGTGTCTGTCTTGGTCGAGCCGGTATCGTCTCATACTCGTCATCGCTCTCGGCCTCCACCTGAGGGGCCGGCTGCACGGGCTCGTCGAGAGTGATGGCATTGTCTTCCAGATCCTCGCGTCTTTTCGGTCTTTGGCCTGGGTGCATCGCCTCGAGAAACTCCTTGAGCTTCGGGTCGGATTCGTCTAGCTCTTCACGTTTCCGTTTCTTGGAGCTAGGCTGATCCTCTGAGACAGATGTCGCCGCCGCCTCGGCTTTCTTGGCCAAGGCAATCCCTTCATTCCTCTGAGCCCTCCGGGAAGTTGGGAGGGATGGGTCTGAAATCTGTGGAATGTGAGCTATGTACGAGCGAATCAATGACGGTGATGGTGGTCGCCCTTACAGGTCGGGCTATCTCGACTGCCACTTTTGACATGCGGATGTATGATCGGTTGAAGTATTTGACTGCGTCGGCCGCATCTTTGGGGGTCTTGTAGCCGACATAGCCAATTCGCCTCCTGGGAATCAGTTTGATGTCTGTGACCTCTCGTCCATTGGCCCCAAAGTGCTTCCTGAATTCTGCCTCGGTGAGGGTCGACGGAAGGTTCTTGACGAAGATCCTGGACGACTCCATGGCGACTGCGGTGTTTGAGTCTGTTCCGGCTGGAACAAAATCGAGTATGACTTCCGTCACCTGCTGCACACCATTGGACTTGATGTCATGTCGTGGAGGGAGGGAAAGCCAGGTCTCCGTTGCGACACACTATTTATATTTTCTTGCAGGCTTTTGGGAGGTTTCTTTCCCTCTAAAAATTTTGGCAAGTGGCAGATGCTGGTCGCCAGAAAAAAAAGAGGTGCTTATCTTATCGCCGACCCTTGTCGATATGGGCATGACAACAAGTGCCAATGGGTGAACAGTGCGTCTTCGCCTTGTTGAGCCGCGCTTGCGTTTCATTGCCAGGGGGTAGCTGGTGTGTTAGCGCTGGCAACAGGGATCCACCTGGCCTGTGCTTCTTGGTGCTCCTGCTAGATCCTATGGATTACAGAGGAGTCGCGTCCAGTCCAGTGGTTCCCCTTATTACGGTCTTGTTCAGTGGGACCTCCATCCACATTGTTGTCTTTGTGACAGTTCAAACCATTCCCGACCCTTTGGACTCGAGCTCTTGCGCGTAGGCTTCATTGCTCCTTTCAACGTGCCTCGACAATTGTGTTTGCCTTGTTTGCGCTACTCGCACTGCTCTCTTCACGACTTTCAAGTCGCCTATACAAACAAGGTGAGTTCTAGCGCGCAACTGGGAAAAGGGGGGGCCGCCACCCTCAACCTTCACATTCCCCCACCTTGACTACACATCGTCATGTCGCAACAAGGAATCCACTAACCCGTCGCTGCCAGTCAAACTTGACTTGTCGATATAGCCTCTGTATTTCTCCCATCTAGCACCATGGCGGACACCAAGGCGACTGGCTCCCAGGCCCCGCGGGAGAAGCTGGAAGGTTTGTCTCTGCTGACTCCCAATTGATCTTGTTGCGCCTGGCTGACATTGTCCCCAAGCCCAGGTCAAGTCTGCCGATATGGTACGATTGCGATATGCCCGTACCCTCTTCGAGCTCTACGATTGCTTACACCACATTAGACCGAGGAGATGCAAACTGAGGTTATCGAAGTCGGTATGTTGCGACAACGGAGCCCATACACACAAGAGGCTCGTGCTAATGCCTCCTGTAGCCCAGGAAGCCATGGTCAAGTTCAGCATTGAGAAGGTTCGCAACTCGGATCGCACTTCTGGAAATATAAGAGCATTCTGAAGTTAACGACATTAACACCGTTGTCCAGGACATCGCGCAGCACATCAAGAAGACCGTACGTTACTACCTATCGTCCTTCCTGCCTGCCATATATTGCCAGCGAAGACTGATCCAGAGCAGTTCGACGACCGAAAGGGGCCTACTTGGCACTGCATCGTGGGACGAAACTTTGGTAGCTTTGTCACTCATGGTAAGACGTCTCCTTGGCCAGTTTCCCGCATCATTCAGCGCCTGACGCCCTCCAGAAACTAAGCATTTCATCTACTTCTACCTCGGTCACTGCGCGATTCTCCTGTTCAAGACCCAGTAGGTGATCTTTGGGTCGGCAAGGTGTTTGGGGGGAGACATGGCAACCTCGATGAAGACCAAAACCGTGTATTGGAGTACCGGGCTATACAGGGAATCATCACGATGAATGATCAATGATCATGAGACGAACATGGGGTGCACGTTCATCAAGCAGACTTACTTAATCAGTTGCAAAAAAGCATCCGCAACTCACGTGGAACTCGTTCCATGATTCAATCGAAGAATATTATATCTTCTGTGCCACCCTTTTTTGATCACCCTGGACATTTGCCTGGTGACGTCTTTAACCAGCAGGCTGGCTATGGATGCTCGTGCTGGATGTATGTGCGCTTTCTCGGGCTTTTGGCATATGTCCATTCTTGAGGTGATGTACGCAACTGGTGGTTCTAACTGGTTTTGGTTCTCAATTGTCCTGATGTATGCGAAATGACATATTGGGCTCTGTCGCATATCGGGCTCGAAAATCGACCAATTAGCAGTTTTCCACAAGTATACGAGAAGCCAGAGGTCAGAGTTTGCCCGACGCAGGTGACGTGCTGCCTGGTTGCCTATCGTTGCCTGGTGTTGTCTTCAAGAACTGCCCGTCTTGGGTGGCAGTGTCTTTGCCACGGCCCGGCTTCGAGGAAACTTCACACGGTCCTTGATATCTCATTTGAATTCATTTCTGTAATTTTGCATCTCAAGATCATACCAATCTTGTCTGTCTGATCTTATTCAGAAAGTCCCCCCTTTCCTTCTTCTAGTGAAAGAAATATCATCCTGGTATCGTAAAAGGTCCTGTAAAACAGGAAAACAAAGAACGCCGTGCTGGAAGAAATTGAAGGTCTGTCTCGCTCATTGGACATCCCTTTTTTTCTTTCCAAATGCAAAAGCCTGGTGATACCGTGGAATGACCCGAGATGAAGGGAAGTCATCTTGGTGTCTGTTTCCGTAATGCATGTGCTGTTGGGAAGGAGGACGTAGGAAAAACAAACAAGGAAAGAAAGAAATAACGACCATGCTGAGACCCATTGGAGACATCCCAGTCTCCAATAATGCAAAGGGGGAAACCATACTCCAAGCACCACTGTCAGGTGCGACTATTTCTCAGCCTCTCGGTAGATCTCCGTCTTCATCTCCTGTAGACGCTGTCGCATATCCAACAAGTCATCCATCTTATCCTTCGGTGGATTATCCAGTCCCACCATCTCTCTATGCAGAGCCTCATACTTCTCGTAGCAGAGCTTGAACTTGACCGCCTTGTTGACAAGGTCCGAGGAAAATCGCTGACGCTTGGAACGAGAGTCGGAATCCTGGTCGAGTCTCCGCTTTTTGGCAACGATGATGCGCTCGTCGCCTTGCTCGAGGTCTGAGGCATTCGTTGGCGGTGAGGACGCGAGTGGGGACGACTTCGCCGGCGACGTGTTCTTTGACTTGTTCAAAGAAGCTCCCGAGCTAGTACCTCGCGAGTGCTGACTTGCGTCCGAGGGCCGGTGCTTGTAAGACTGCACGGGAGGCGCAACCTTGATCTCCTTTGACTTGAACCGTTTGCTCAGAGGTGTACCGGAACTCGAGCTGCTATCATCGTCGTCCCTGGCCCTCTTCACAGGCTGCGGCTTGGAGACTACCCGCCTCACAGGCTCCTTGGGTGAATCGCGCAGCATTTCGCGCACTGTCTCGCGTACTGGCTTCTTGGGCAGACCTTTTGCCGTCTCCTTCTCAGCTGGCTTGGGTTTGGGTGGCAATGTGTCCCTGACCGGTTTCTCCACCTTTTTCTCAGGGGGAGGCTTCGACGACTTGGAGAGCGGTACAGTCGTCGACAGGGGCGCCTCGTCAGAAGAACTATCAGAGTCGCTGATGAACTCCTTGGACTTGAACTTGCCCATGGTGTTAGTGGAGTTTGTTGCTTTCGTAGCTGGCTTGGTCGGAGACGTCTTGGGAGAAGCCTTGGCGGCCGGGGCCTTTTTGTTGGACAGTAAACGTTTGGTCTGAGCCTCCCGCTCGCTGATCTTTTTGGATTTGCCCGGCAGCGGCTGAGAAGAAGACCTGACCATAGCCTCTCCAGCCTTGATTGACTTCGACTTATCCTCGCTGTCGTCCTTGTTGCTGCTTGAGTCGCCGCTGGAATCTTCCGCCTTTTGAACCTTGATCTTCGGTGCCGCGGGACCTCTCGCAATCGTTGCTTGTTTGATGCTCAAACACTTGCCCTTGCCCCTCTCTTCGCGGGGCAGGAGCCGGTCCCATTCGGGCTCCGATGCAGTAAGCCTCATCTTGTCGTATTGTCGGACCGCGTGGTCGATTGCCTGTTGACGTTCCTCGCCGCTGGCATATTCGTGGTTCCAGACGTCCAGCTCCTTCCAGTACATCTTCTTGAGCACGTACTTCCTCGTGTCCTTGTCCAGATCCGCAACCTTTTCGAGGGCGATCTTGAAATCGTCTTCTGAGGAGCCAGGGTATTTGTTCCACAGGGAGTCGTAGTTCTGTTCTCGGAAGGCCAGCTCGTGAATGATTGGAGACCGTGCCTGTTTCGACTTCTCGGCTGCCTGCTGCGACACGGAACCGGCACCCATGGAAGGTGATCCAATAGCACTCAATGCTGGACTCGTGGGTAGGGAGCGTGTAGTCGAAGTGCTGTATGAGGCTGTCTTGCTTGCGAGCGATTTCTTGCCGACCTTGAGGCCGTTGACACCACGCTTCGTGCTCGGCGGGGGTCCTTCGAGTACGGCAGTCCTAGTAAAATGGTCAGTCTCGAGGAGTTCCTGAAATTGTCCCAATAGTTAACTCACGAGTTCTCCTTCTTGTCAGCACTGGCTTGCGCGAGAGAGCTTTGGAGAGCAGCGATGTCTGCATCCAGGCCAGTCTCAGCCTTTCGGCCTGCTGGTGGCGAGGCACCGGTCCTTGCACGCTCATTGCCAAATGTATTTGTGAGCTCAGGTTTCTTGAATAAAGACTGAGCGGGGTTGGGTAGTCTCTCTGCTACCCTCGACGATTCGCTTGGGTCCGTCATGTACAGGTCGTAGGGCTGAAAATCGGCATTTCGGGGCAGTTGATGGGTAGATGATCCGTAGACCAACGTCTGTTGACATGTTAGCGGAGGGTTCCAGCCTGGATCTGGAGGAAGGGAGCTCCTCAATTCTCGATGCAAATGCACAGGTGCTGCTGGAGAGAGGAGGGAATAGGCGAGGAACCCAGGTCCGGGGTTCGCCGTTGTTGGATCAGTACTTACGGGAGTGTTGCCCAACGCCAACTTGATCTCTTGGCCACTCTGCACGCAGGCAATCATGCCCTCGAGGACGCTGTCGCTGAGATTGATGGCAAACGCCTGCATTGGCAAGCCCGCCGTCGCTTTGGGCGAGCTCTCCAACTGGAGGCCCGCTTCGTTGATTTGGAGCACCATCCCGAACCACAACAATGGAGAGAGAGCCCCGTCGTTGGGAAGAGGATGGGCAAGAAGTGTCGAGGGGGTGTTGGAAACGTCAAAATATTCTGATCGGGAGCTGATGAATTTCTCGAGGTGGAAATTGTGAGTTTGGAGGCAAAGACAGGCTGAGCCGGTCTCGAGTCCAAGGGCAGTTGCAGGTGCTGGTTGCCGTAGTGCAAGGGCGTTACATCGTTGGCACGGCCCCTACCAACTTGAGAGCGGAGTTTCGGGAGGGATCAAGGATCGATGCTGTCGGTCGAGGTGTCGGCTCGAGAAAGGAAGTTTACTTGAGAGAAGTCCAAAACCCTGGGTAAGTGAAAGGTGAGGAGGAGGAAGAGGATGACGAGAAAGAAGTGGGAGAAGACGGGTGAGTGAGGCAGGACGATGTCGTACTTGGACAGGGCCAAGAGAGAGGGACGGAGGTCTGGTACTGCTGCTGGTACGGGCAGGCAGTGGATGTGGATGGTAGGGTAGGTAGAGGCAGGCTGCTCGGAATGGTGGGTGAGCGAGCGAGCGCAGCAGTACTTTACGGAGACCAAGGAGGGCGGAGCGTGGTAGCAGGGACAAAGCAGCCGACTTGGTTGTTCAAGGCTGGTTCCGCACAAGTACTCCCTGCTTGGTCGCGACCACAAGTACCAATGACTAGGCCCGCCCTAAAACCCGCCCGCCTAGCTAGCCACTGTCTGCCCCAGCGGTCGTGCGGGCGCGCTACACCAGAGGCCTGGAGAAAGAAGGTTCGCTTCAGATGGGCGGCCCCCCAGGCTAGAAGGTACAAGCGCAGACGAGGCCGAACACCCAGGCCGTCGTACTTGTGATGTACCTCTGTCCAAGAGGCGGCAGGGGTCAGGGTTTCTCGGATGCAGGATGCAGCTGGCTGCATGTCACTGATGTGTGTCTCGCCCAGTACCTACCTACCTATCGACCTGACCTGACGACCCCGAATTGAGCAAGAAGCGAAAGAGTCACTCTCTCGTGGTTCTTTGACTTGACAGCTCCGGTTCGACGATATCCAAGAAGAAGAGTCGGCTTCAAAGGCGCCAATCTGACAAAGAAACGGAAAAAGAGAGATCAAATCAAAGGATCATCCTCCTGTTCCTTTTGTTGAGGGCATTTGGTTCAGATTGAGCACTCGAGCGGGTCAAAGATTGGTCGACTCGCATCGACAACATCGACACTAGATAGCGGTGGTGGTGGCAGAACAATGCAGTAGTGCTGTCTCCATGTCCCGAAGCCCAAGTTAGTGTATACCTGCTATCTACCCTTTCTTCATGACTGTCTCTCGCTTATTGCGCTTTAGTAGGGATACCTACCTGATGTGGTACCGCAGGCTCGTCTGTCCGTGTGTGTCTGTTGAACAGCGTCCTCCGACCTAACCAAATACTTGCTCCCCGTGAGCAAAATAGATGCCCGACGTGTTGACCACCAACGGCTTGACAAGTCACTAAACAGAGGCGACAGCAAGTAGAGCAGCAAAGCAAGCAGCAAAGCAGGCTTGGATGTTCGGTGTCGATCACTGTGGCTCATTCGAGAGCCCTTCGCATCCCATCCGTTCATCCACTCATGGTATGGGCGTGTGCGCGTGGTCTGCTGGCCCCATCCCGGCGGATGGGGCATCCCGAGTGTGGCCCGGTCTCCATCGACTTGTCACCACTTCCCCCCAATCACAGGTGCCTGTCCGTCCTTCCAGACCTCAATAAACACTCGACTTATGGTCTACTTGGTACCTTACCTCCGTGCACACATGCAGGGTGGCCTGGGTGGGGGTGGTCCCCTTCTTCTCGAGAGAGGTGTCGGCGCTGACATATAATGATGAGCAATCCATCGAATCCATAAGCAGGCATACATGGCAGAAGACGTCGAAAGAAAGAGTGCGAACAAGACCGGTCGGCATGACATGCCAGGTACTCTGATTCATGGAGGCATTGGTTGGCAATCAGCCGTACCGGCAACACCCAGTTTCGCTTGCAGACGAGGTGCTCCATGTGCCCCGGTTTAGACCACGCTGCGGAGACAACGAGAGAGGCATGTGTCTGGGCTTGCCGTCCGCCAGGACTGACTGGCCTGACATCACTTCACCTCCTGTCTGCTCCCCCCAATTGATGAGAGTGTCCACCCCGTCGCCCGTCAGGGAGGAAGGCCAAACGAGAAGCGACTTTGTTGAGCCAATCCTGGCCTTTTGCGCTGTTTTGCGCCCTCTACCGTGGCCATTTATGATTCTCCGGAACTCGCGCATGTGCCTGACCCGTCAATGGGAACCATCGATGCAGGTAGCATTGCTTGCTGGCAGACGATACCCTCCGGTTTACTCCTTGTCCTTTCCCCGCTCTCTACTCTATCCTCCGTGCCATCCGTCCCTTCTTTTGCATCACGCCGAAGGGATTTTCTGCACCGATGTACCTTAATGCAGGCTGGGTCTGGGCACTGGAGCTATCTCGTTCCAATGGGTGGGTGGTGGAGGAAGAGTGGTCGAGATAGCGACACTTTTTTCAGGAGCCATTCCCTTTCTGATAGTCGAAAACCACTAGTCGCCTCCTAGTAGCGCTTGACACTAGGACCATGGTTCACCGGCAACACCCTCTTTGCACAGTCCAGAGCTCTCGATGCATCTGTGGCCGACAAATCGGAAGAGCAAATGCTTGTCACTGCGTAGACGGAGGGCTTTCGACTCGGCTAAGTATCATCAGAGAGAGTGTGGGGAAAATCGGACCTCTCGTGGCAGATTTACCTCCATCGAGGTAGTCCACGAGAACAAAGTCGAGAGACTAAACAAGCATCTGGACGTTTTTTTCCTTGCTTCCTGGAATGAACTCCTCCGGCATTTGTCCCAGTTGCTTGGAAACAAATGCCACCAGTCAAATCCGCCAAACACGCTCCCGCCGTAAACACATTCCTCGAGGGTCTTCCCGACCTCCTCACAGCACGAGATGGAGATTTGCTGCCAGTAGTTACCACGCTTGATTTTCATATCTAAGCTCTGCCTGGCATATTACCTAGATACGCCACCGACGTGACATGTCCATATCATTTAAAAAAAACTTGACTACCTGCCTCCCTTAGACGGTTGCTAAATGGGGATTCTCCACGGCGTTAGCATAGCAACCCCCCTGGATCTATTAGACAATGTGCAACACGTGCGTACACTCCTCGATGATTCGGTTACTATAGCTTTGAACGTACTTATGTACAGTCCTTTCCGTCCTGCTGAGATGCAGCAGTTCCTGCATGTGTTCCGTACCCGGCCACTTCTTCCGGGAGCCAACCTTTCTTTTGCAGGCGTGCATTCCGACCAGTTCCTCAGGTTGGATGAGGGTGTTCCCGGATGTCTCAGTTTGATCCCTCTGCCAAGCCATTCCAGGACGCACCTAGCGGCCCCAAACCTGGCAAGCCGGTGCCGCCACATTCCGGCCAGCCTCCCTTGTCGCTTAGCTAAATTGCTCTATGGATCGATTTCGCACGCGATCATAAATGAACGACATCCGTCCCCCATGAAGTGAGTGTCAGGGCGCGGTGGTGGATGTGAGACTACGACTAGCGAGCGAGGCTCTTCAGGACCCCCATCCAACACGATGCACCGCTGGGAAACTGAGCGGACCGGCCCTGTTTGATCGAAGCGATTGTGGATTTCGACAAGGACGATACCCAGCAGACCCGCGAGCCGTGTCGTGGCCAGCATGAATTCACCAATTTATCTGCAGTCATAGTGGGTGCAATATCCCCCCTGCCCCTTTCACTGCCTCAAAAATATTACAGACTCGGACAGCTTCTCTATCAACCCTCATCTCGAAGATCATGAAACAGGAGCTTGGGGCTCAATGTGCTTCTGTGTTCCCCGAGTTTTTTGCTGGAGAAGCCTAGCTCGGTAAGGTGAGGCGACCTGCATGATCACAGCCATTCATGTGCATGCGGGCACGTCCTTTATGATCCCAGGACTCTGGGCTGCATCTGTGTCACCCATCCTCCTGGCTTTGGCTGTGCAAAAGCCCAGCGGTATAGGCCCGACTGCCAGGTCACTTGTACGCCGTGGTCACTCGTACTCCGTCGGTGAGGGCTCGTGCAACACCAGAACGGTAGCAACATGACTCCACGTCTGGTGGCTTGCTGACTTTGAACGCTCGGTAGGTCTCGTAGAAAAGGCGGGAGCCAAGGTAGAGCCTCGCTAGCTTTGTCGAGATGCAGTTCGAGGGTTGTGGGAGAAGATCTACAGGATCAACAGTTTGCCACAGAAACACTGGCTGAGATGCCCAAACTCAAGATACACTGACCGAGAGCTACTCGGCATGCCATTCTTTCTCGGCCGGCTTCAAATGGCTTTCTCAGAGGCAAGGGATCACCGAACCTTGACAACGGACTAGCTAGCGAGATTGCAGAGGATGCTCTCGACTCCGGCAATCGGGTTATCTGTCAGCAACCATGTCTCCTTCGAGATGCCTCCTATTAGCGGCTATTCAGGTCCTCCAGCAAGGTAACTGTTGACCTGTTGACTGTACAGCCAGCGTCAGCTGCAAGCCCCCGTCTTGCGGAGCACTGTAGACAGAAGGCATATGCGCAGTGATTTCATAAGCACCCACCCCCCCTCCAAGCGGTTGACGGCTTCCCACATGAACGTGACGGTCTCACTCTGGGTAGCACAGTTCCTTACCTCTCGGTCGGTGATGCAGCACACGAGGAGAGTGGTCAGACCGGAGCAGTGGTTCTCTCTCATAGTCTTACCTGTAAGCTTCGATGTGCTGAGAATGCAACCTGTCGCTGACTGCGCTTCGCATCCGTTTTGGATGCGGCCCATAAAAGGCAGTCTTATAGCCCACCCAGGGGGGGATGTCCGCCATTGGAGCTGACAGGTCCCTCCCCTGGGCGCAGTCGCTTTGGTAGGGCTGTTCCAGTCGGGCACCATGTACGTAGGAGATGTATGTAGGTACATGAGACACGCTGGGTAACCAGTGAGGTGGCAGGCAAGCGACATGCTCCTAGCCTGCGTCGATCCGCCATCTGCAGGGGTTTCGTGAAGACCAACCACCAACCGCGCAAGACGAGACGATCCGGGAATGCGGTACCTCAGACTGCAAACCAAGGTTCGAGAGGAGGTGGTCGAGATGGTCTGGAAGCGTGTGAATAAATATTCCACGACCAACTGCAGCTTTCCTATCTTGTCTTGAAACAACAACAGAGGACAACGGAAAGAAGTCTGCCTGCCGGGCTTTTGCATACGTAGAGGGCAGAAGGGGTAATTCAGCAGCCGGCATTTGCGCAACAGTATTCCCTGGCCGGACGACGTGATGACTGGCCGGACATCGTGCTGACTGACTGAGTCTGCCCATTATTTTCCTTCTACTGTCTTGCCCACGGCATCGGCAGACTCAAGAGCGGGCGGCGCAAGCTGATTTATTACGAAGTACTGACCCGGGTCAACCACGGCAGGCCCGAGCTGTGTGTGAGATGGAGCCAACGTTTGCGATTGGCAGGTCCTTTGGCGGAGGCGCTGCTGGGAGGGTGGTACTCGACACCACCCTCAGCTGTTTTGCAAATACCCGGCAGGTACAAGAACGGCTCGGTGCAACTGATGGACGCTTTCTGGGGACGTACGGCCAATTTCTGGTGCAGCAGAGGAGCAAAACATCATTGATGCGGCACTACTTGTACTCAGAAAGCGGGGGTGTCGCAATATGTGTGCGTTGCTCCAGGAGCAAGTGAGGGAGGGGATTTACGGACAGACGATCATACACACACTTGTTTGCACGCTCGTCCACACTTGTGTAAAGTAGGTAAAGAACGCATACTGGCGGTCCCTACCTACCTAGGTACGGTACCTACCTGCCTGCCTACACTCGAGTGCCGCCAACATTGCCGCTTGTATCAAAATGTATCTCGCCATGCTTCTGCCTGAACGACGTCGTCGAACAGCCTCACAAGGCGGAGACTCTCGTTCAAACAGATCATGGACAGCATCACTCCCCTTGCCATATTCACGACAAGAAATCAAAGGTAGCCAAGAAAGCCACCAACCCGTCCGTCAATGTCATGCATCGTATCCATTGGTGGGGATCCCGCGTTCCCGTCCATCTCCTCTAAAAAAAGAGGGAGGGGCGGATCGACACACCTTAGCCCCCCCGCCCTCTGGCCCCCAGTTCGTCCGTCCAGCGTGAGAGACGAGCTGGTGTCTGCAGAATGCCCAGCTGCCAAGCTCCAGGAAACCCGGACGCATCAACCGCGCAGAAAGCTACGTTACGATCCCATCCTTGATGTGAGGTTCATAAAGGGTATGCGGCAAGGGGGGCCATTTTATTGCCCTCCTACTTTACGGCATATATATATCTACCAGACCCGGGGAAATTCCTAATCGAGGCTCCCTTGGGCTGGGGTTTACTTCCGAGATGGACGCCAGCCCCTCGAGTCGAGCGCACACCTGCGTGCATGGCACGATGGGCAGTGGCTCGGAGGCCGATGAAGAACGGCCGGCGTCTTCCTTTGCATGGGCTGCTTCGGGCGGAGGGATTGGTCCTCGTCAACTGACAGGTCTTGGAAAATAGAAGACCAGAAAAGCAAAAATACTGCTTCTCGATCTGACCGCCGTCCATAAGACATGGGCCCCCTCCACAACCCGTATTCTGACGTATTTGCCTTCACTATAGCTGTAACCCGTGCCCCTTCTTGCCCTGTCTTGCCTCTCTACTTGTGATCTATCTTTGGGGTACTGAGGAACGGGGGCCCGCTCTGTGTGGCAGATCGACACTGCTTAGTAGATCTGTTATGGAGTCGTTGGGAGCAAAACTTCCCGGGAAGCCGACTGCCCAGACTGGTTGCTGGTCTAAACTAGTACCGCCGATCTGCCGTATGTCTGCAAGTCCTCGGTGCCTATCACGTACCCTCGCAAATGGTGTGAAGGTGTGGAAGCCCCCTAGTGGAATCTGCTTGTGTGCCTTGATGGTCGAACTATCTCGGCCTGCCTGAAACTTGATGGGACAGCAAACCAACCGATTTGTATTCTGTCTGTGAATGGCCTGTCTCTCCCCTATGCATGTGTTTCGGCACTCGAGGTTCTACGATTGATCTGCCGGTACAAATGATGGCAGTTGACGTGAAACCGCCATTGCTTTAGCCCAGAAGGCTAGGCAGCGTTCTCTATCATCCATCTGTTCACGCGGTTTCGTTTCAACTCAAATGTTTCGTCTGAACTTTATCTCATGAACTACCTTGGACTGTCTAGTTGTCTAGTACTTGAAACCGTCTCTCTGGTCCCATGGACAGCGAGTATGCGGGATGTGGACCTGCCTTAGTTCAAGAGCCATGAAAAGATCATGGGCCGCATAAAACTCTAAATTGGGGGAAGAAATACAAAAGGCCGCTTTGGAAAGGAGGAAGAAGAGCATGTGAGATGTGATTCTCGCCGGCCTTCTGCGGACTAGGCCGACACCATCGAGTATGTGAAGGCGCCATGATGCAGGTTTCGAAGGCTTATTCCATTCTATAGCCTTACTCGAAGGCAACCGTTGATCCAGATACTCAACAGTTGTGCCCCTATTCTATCTTCTGGGGACCGTCTATGCACGATAAAAGGTTGAATTTCAGTCAGCGAAATGATGCCTGTGTCGTCTATTTCACTGGAGCGAGTAACTACAGCGATCCCTGAGAATAGAAACTCAACCTCGAAACAATGCTTTATCATCTATGATCTAGTCTAGGTCCGTCTAAGGGTCTAGCATCTATGTGTAACTCTATAATGCGTCTAATCAAGTTCTTGTTCCTCTAAACTCCATGATCTAATGTCTCTGCTGATGCCCTTTCTCGAGATGTTCGTCAATGTTGCAGAATGGTTGTCGCTAAATGAAGAAAAGAAGAAACGGTCTTCGCACTCCTTCTAGACATCAGTTCGCTGAAAGACTCCCCACCAGCACTCGACTTGCGGCGTATCTTCATCCTCCTCCCAATCATCCTGGCCTGGCACGAGTCCTTCCTCCACACAGACCAAGGGCATGGGTTGTTGCTCCATGATCTGTCTGAACTTGGACAACAGATTGACCGTAGTCTCATCCCGGCGGGGCACCATGACCAAAGCTCGGGCAGCGGAAGGGAGGCACAGCTGGTCGTGGATAGCTCCGGCAAGAAGTTCCGGGTGCTCGTCGTCGTACAGCGGATCAGCGGCGAGGACAATCTAGAGACAGGTAAGTCTAAGGATCTATACATGGGAGGATTGAGACGTGTCTCAGGCCTACCTGGTACTCGTGTTTCTTGTGGAAGATTTCTTGGTCGATCTCATCCTCCTCTCCACCCCAGGTTAGAGCACCGGAGTCCACTTGGCCTCCAAGCGACTCTATGATCTGGCGATTCTGCTCCACATTGAAAACGAGATTCGACATGATGATGGGCAGGTCGCTGAGGACGACCTTGCTTTTCCAAATTGCCGCAGCCGCCAAACCCAACAAGCCGGTGCCGCTTCCCAGTTCCAGAGCCGTGGCAGGTCCGCCCTCCCGGTCAGCGGCCAGCAGGTGGCGCATGGAGGTCTCGGCAAACTGGCCTAGCATAAGAGCCAGGAGGTATGAGGAGCCCCATGTCTTCAGCCCCAGAGAGTCGCCGGTTAGCGGCGGTTCCCTAATGGCGAGCTCGAACGCTGCATGATCGCTCCGCTCAAACGGCCAGCACCTTGTGATTTCTCCCATAGCTATGGACACAGATGAGTGATTGTACCCTTACTGAGAGAGGGTCATTTGGTGGCTTACCAGCACGCCCACATCTCTCAGAAAGCCGCTTGCTCGCCTCCGTCCACAGTTCTTCCCTCAGGTCCTCATCCTCGATCCAGTCCAGGTTGCTTTTGATGATGTTGGAAAGATACGCCGAGACCTGTCGGCGTAGCTGAACAGTAGTATCCTGCTCTCGTTGGATCTCGGCCCGTGAGATCTTGAAGTTCCACACCGGGGGATCAACTCTGAGTTGCTGGAGGCAGTCAAAGAGAAGCTCAAAGGCAGGCTTCTGCCAGAGTTGGGGAAAGTCTTCCGGGGAACAAGCCATTGTGAGAACGCACAACGACGGATGGGAGACAGACGAGAAGGATCGAAATTGGGCAACGCCAGAAGAAAGAGTGAGAGCACCCGACACGGATGAGATGAGGGAGTGAAGCTATTCCGAGCCGCTACCGAGACATGACCACTACGAGAGACGTCGAGCGGATTTGAGAGACCGGATATAAGCCAGACTTACGAAGCCACCATGTACAAATCACGATAAGACCCAAGGAGGTCTTGAGACCCTTAATAAAGCGCCCCCGCGACGGCGGTCTGGGCCTGATCACGGTGGGTCGGCGCCTTTTTTTTTTCTTCATCAAACAAAAAAAGGATGGCCAAAACATCAAGTCAGAGGAAGCTAAGATATGGCTCGCGATAGCCATTGACGGCAAAGGTGGAGCCCACGTGATGATAGAGGTACGTACCTGGAGGAGTCACAGCGAGCGCTGTTTTTATATCTGGTCCAGGAGCAAAAATTGGGAGCTCGTCCTTCCTCTCTTTTTCTTCTTCAAGCATCGTCGTCTTCAACGCTGCGTTTCTATGCTACAAACAGAGATGCGTCCTGCGGCTCTTCCGCAGGCCATCTCATATTCCTTCTCAAGGAAGGACCGTGCATATGAGAAATTCGGAGAAATGTCTTCAATCTTTACCGCAGTCGCCATGCCCAGCGTGGAAGGACGGGTCCGCCTGTGAGGGCCTCGCGCGACTCACGCGCGTGCAATTGGCATCAGAAAAGCAGGGCCCAGGCTGCTCCTCGGAGCACGACCTGGGTTCCTATGGGAGAGCCGTTGCGAAGATTGTGCTGAAGCACTTGAGTGCGATACGCAGCGTACCAACCCTTTTTGGGGACGGTACAATTCGATTCCGATTATTCTGGAGACGACGATGCTTCAACTTCTTTTTTCCTCAAGGTCAGTCACTGGTGTGCTTGCGCACTCAATCCACTGTGTCAGGATACTACTAACGACAACACCTCGCCGTTGTGCGGCTAGGAACTCGGGACTTCGTGAGCTGCCTTTGACGACGCACCAGGCCACCTGGACTCAGGCTTTCCTCGCCGCCCACTCGCTCCTCGTCTTCGCCTTTTCGTTCTTTGAGTGAGTTGATAAAGACATTCATGGTTCCAAGATGCTATCGTTGAAATTGTGTCGTCCGACGAATAATGAAACGCCTTGCTACACACTTCAGCCCGTGTTCGTGTTCCGTGCTCGTTGCTTGAATATTGGGCATAATTAGAATCAACCATCCCGCCATTAAAGGGCACTACGTCATACCGAGATTTGATATGTGCATTACCGCTACATGAACCATTCCCCAATGAATATTGCGATGCCGATTTAGCTTCCAAGTCGGTATTATTGTATGGCCTTCTCAAGCTCGAATTATTTCACCACTGTTTGCTTGGTGGAGAAGCGAGGAGCGAGGAGCTCACCTTATCTTATCGGACTTGAAGTAGCTGGAGCACATGCATTGAAGGCCGAGGGGACTCCAGTGAGTGAGCTTGGTGAGTGGGGTGATTTCTAGGTACCTCCTTGGGAGAGGGGTGCGCTAGGTCAGCACCGACCTGGAAAGCCACAGAAGCTTTCCGGGTCTCCAGCCACGGAATGACGTGTTTGACTGCCCAGCCAAGTGCAAGCTGCCCGGCCCCCACAGTGACGACGCAACCTGTCTGGTGTCCTTTCTTCTGTTCAGCTCGAAGCTTGCACTCTCAATTCCTTTAAAGCCGCCTCGCTTCCCTTCCCGATACCTTTCGCATCTCCACGATCTAGTCTTTGATTCGAAAGACACCTCAAACCACCTCCTCTATTGCAGAGCCTGCTCGCGACTTCTGTCATCCATCCTCCCCCGCCAAATCTCCTCACATCAGACATACGACTGTCAAGATGACTCTCTACTACACCCTCGTATGTTGTGCCCCAACACAGCCTCGGCTATCTGTCGCGGTATCCTAACGCATTTTACTAGGTCTTCTTGCTCCTGGTGGCGGAGATGGCTCTGTTCATGCTCCTCATCATCCCCATGCCCTTCTCCTTGAAGAGGAGGATGTTCACGTACGTAACACTCCGCACGATCCGGATCGATCTGCATGAAACCTCCCTCACACAACAGGCATCCGTGGACTGACCGTAATCGGAACAGTTTCCTCTCCGAAAACCCTATAGTAGCCAAGATACAATATGGGCTCAAAATCACGTTCATATTCATTCTCATCCTCTTCATCGACAGCGTCAATCGCGTGTATAGGGTGCAGCTTGAGTTGGCCGCTGCCACGGAGAACTCTAAGAATACGTAAGTCAGAGCGATCCTTTTGATATGGTCTGCTCAACCCCATACTGACACGTGTGTCCGCAGCGCCGCTGTCATGGGTCACGAGCGTCTCGAGGTCCAGGCTCGCAAGTTCTACAGCCAGCGAAACATGTACCTCTGCGGCTTCACCCTCTTCCTCTCCCTGATCCTGAACCGCACCTACATCATGATTCTCGAGGTCCTGCGTCTCGAGGAGAAGCTCAAGCAGTACGAAGGCAGCGACAAGAACACCAAGCAGAGTGAGAAGCTAGCTGCCGCTGGTGATGTTGGCGAGATCGCGAGCCTCAAGAAAGCCCTGGCCCAGCGCGATCAGGACATCGAGACTCTCAAGAAGCAAGCTTCGGGCCTGCACAGGGAGTACAACGACCTGAGCGACAAGTACGCCGCAACCCAAGACGAGGGTGTCAAGAAGACGAAATAAACGGAACACGTCACGGTTTGTGGAACCAATACGGCTGACCAGGGACAAAGTACTCTTCCGGTTGTTACAAACAGGACAAAAGGTGGTGTGGGGAGAGGCGAAGAGGGCCATTGAGTGAGGGGCCGCAGGAATAGCAGAGATTTTTGAAGGACCAAGTGGAAACTCGGGTCGGTTGAATGGGTGTTTGGGAGTTGTGGACTGAGAGACCGACCGAGGTGAGGTCGTATCGGTAGAATGCAAGTATCAATCTCGATTGTGGTTTTGATTTGCAGCAAAGTTTACAGGTTACCAAACGCCCCTCGACGTCTTTTTGGTGGCCTCTGGCCTATCCGCGTCTATAATGACTCTAGTCTTGATATCTTGAATTTTCAACCAGATTTGGGAATGTTTACCCATGATGGTAGCAATGAGAGATCAGTAAAGTCGGCCGCACGTCATGTCGAACCGGTGCGGAAATAGCAACGCATTAGCTATCCTCGCCACCTCTCTGCCAGCGTCGGTCTTGGCGTCGGGATCTTCGAAGGGTAGCAGGCCCATCGCGCGCAGGGCGTCTTCTCCGCCGGACTCGTTGACCTCGCTGACGCCCGGCCGGCCCGCGTGGTCCCGCTCTCCGCGGCCGCTCTCGAAGTCCGGGCCCGGGAGGCCGAGCAGGAAGGCCTTGCGCTGGCGGGTCAGGAAGAGGGCGCTGGACTGCGTCAGGGGGGGGCAGGCTGGGATGTGAAGTTATCGTGGCGCCCCGTCGGCGGCGGCGGCGGCGGCGGCGGCGTTCACTGCGTCCCCGCGACGACGGCTTGAGCGACGGGGATGGGAAGCGGTCGCTGCTGCCGTGATATGCGTGGGCGGCGTCCGGGTGCCAGATGAGCCAGTCGCCCGGGCCCAGCGCGGGCACGCCGACGAGGCTGCGGTGTGCAGCTCGAGGTGGGGACGCAGCGCCGAGGAGAGCTCCTGCGTGTAGCTGGGCAGGGCGCCGTGGAGGATGCTGTCTTGTGGATCGGTGAGCGCGTCCAGCCGTTGCTGCAACCGGTGGTGAGTGATGACGGCGCGAAGAGCGGCCGGAGGAGGAAGTAGGCCGTCGTCAGCTTGAGGGCCGGGCAGACGCTGAGGAGGGGGAGCGGTTGCTGTCCGTTCTCGTCATGGAGATCCGTGTCCGTGGAGAGACAGAGCCAGCCGTGGAACATGCGGAACATGCTACAAGCCCCGACACGGTGGCACAGGTCCGTTGTGGCCCGGTGGCGCGGCGCATAGTCCCACGGGTCGTGGTCCTCCCACAGGCCTCGGAAGACAGCGTCGTACATGCCGGACCGGCCGTAGCCCTCGGGCTCCCAGCGCTCGACGCTGCCGTCGGCGACGTGCACCTGCGCGGAGAGGGTGGTCTCATTCTGTGATGACGAAAACGACGATGTTGAGCGATGCGGCGGCCCCCTGATCTGCAGGCGGTCGGCGTAGGTGACTGGGTATTCTGTGCTGACTGGTGTGCAAGGGTTGGTCGAGTGCCACATGGTGCCCATGACGAACTTTTGCGCCTCGAGGACGTCCGGACGGGCACGCGCCTTGACCTGCGCCGGGCTCCGGTAGAGGTCGAAGAGCTGGGGCTCGTCCGGGGGCAGGCCCGTCGATTGGGGATTCGCGGCCAGGTACTCGTGCGTCTCTTGGTCCAAGGACCGGGCATCCTCCGGGGAGAGCACGCCCCGTATAACTGCGATACCTCGGCGTCTGAGGTCCTGCGAGAAGCTCTTGACGATGGCGAGGTCGTTCCTGTCACGGAAGCCCATCGTCGGGATGCATTCCGAGCCGCGGCTGGCTATCTCATCGATCTCCTGCCGTAGGGCGTGTAATAGACGGTGCCAGGACTGGACGAGGTCCCCCTCGTGACCCGAGACCTTCTTCTTGATCTGGGCGAATCTTTCTGGGAGCGGAATGGGCTCGCACTCATCGTAGAGGCCCATACTGTCCCTCTTCCTGAAAGAGCTCATCTTGGAGCGTCTTTGGACTTGTATACTAACATGAGCCTTGTACTCAGGTCATCTCGACAGCAACCTATGAGGCTTTGGCCGTTAAGATAAAACGACATGGTTGTGGAAGTGCCAGAGATAGTATGAAATTGAAAAGGGACTTTCGATCTTACAGATGAATACCCTCAAAGACCTGGTAGACAACCTGCGCAAGAACATTAAGTCGATTATTCGGTCGAATTGCATAGGTACCCGTGCAGATTGGTCTATCTGAGTCCCATAACATCATAACATGCATGTGGGTAAGACGATATGATCGACCGGACTTGGCTCCCGTATCCCTGTCTCTCATGCCAAACTGTCGGGCCGGCTCCTGACTTTAGCAAGTAGGACCCGTCCGCTCACACAGGCCGCGGACCGGAGCACCAATTCAAGATAGCGATGCGCCCAATGGGAACTGTTCCGAGCCACGTCTCAGTCTGTTCCGGGTCGTGGTGCAGAAGATGCGATGGCACGCTTTCAGTTCACAGGCGAGAAAGGCACGCGTTACATTACACATAAATGTTGAGATATTTTACATGATACCTGTGCGAAGATCGCTCCAAATGCACGTCCTACCTAGCCCTCAGCCGGAATCACCAAAGGAGACCTCAGGAATTTCCAGCTGACTTGCTTCGTTTTGAACGCCTCAATGAAGTCGTCTCCACAGGGCTTGTTTCTGAACTCTTCTTCCTCTTTGTGGGCTTGGCCTCCGCCTTTCCGGTAGTCGGTTTCTTCTTCTCAGCAAGATCCGCTTTGCTGGTTTTCCTCGAAGCAGAACCTGCAGTGAAGCTAGGGTCTCTCATGATCACAAAGGCGACGCGCTCGATGTCAACAGCTTCCACCCCGAGGCGAGCCTCGAGCTGCTTGGCGCGTGTGTCCAGACTCAAATACTCCTTGGCCGTATACTTGATGGGGCTTTTCTGACCTTCACAACATAGCCAATAGTAGGCCTCGTCTGCAAAGAAGATGGCCTTTTTGGGATCGTGGACAGCCAGGAGGAGTGACGCGGTGGCAGGGCCAATGCCCCTAGGCTTGGAGAGAAGCTCGATTGCGGCAGCGACGTTTCCATCCTGCCTATAGGCAGTGATGGCGTCTCGTGCAATATCTCGGATGGCTTCTGGGTCGTTTGACTGGACTAACTTCATGAGAGTCGGGCGGTACTGTCCATGACGACTTGGATCTTCCTTAGCCTGGCCGTTCCAAAGGAGATGTTGCCTGGGTGTGCGAACTTACAGCTTCCACTCGACCAGCTTTTCGACATCTTTAAGTGTCATCTGAGTACCCTCCTTGCTGTGGGAAAAGTGATCGACGGCCTTGCCATAGCGATAGTGGTCAAGCTCGAGCAACGTAGACTGGCCATTCTTGGCTGCACAAGTGACCTCGTTAGCCCTTCAATGAGCGAATACATCCCGAGTTGAGAGCGCGTCGCGGCGCTAGTCCACAGACTCACCTCCCTTGGTGTCAGAAATACTCTGGATGAGCGGCTCATAAGCCTCAAGTGCGTGCTGGAACTGGTGGGCGGTGATGGTTGTCCAGGTCGGAGCACCCTGGTTGGCCATGCTGCGGCTCTGCCACCCTGTGCGCAGGGCCAAGTGCGATATGGAAAGCGCTGCCGAGATTTATAGACCCGGATGCAACGCCCGGTAGTAGCAGAGGCTATCCGGACCTTTTCTGCTGATGTGCAGGGACCTGGATGCACCGCAACTGAGCAAACACACGCGCTCGCCAAAGTCCGGGCAAGGTACGACGTGGGTTCTACGCGTCAATAAGAGAGAGCTTAGCGCAGGCAATGCTAGGTTGCTTCAATTAGTCTTGTGCGGTACATGGGAGAGCGAGGTCATTGCAACGAGGAAGATGGGCCGTTCATATTGAGAAACATGGTGGATTGAGACGATCAGCAGCCGCGTTCAACCGAACGAACCGTCGACTAACTTTATTGTACTCTATTTTGAGCCCGTCTGTACTAACATCCCAGTCCAGTCCCTTTGCACCAGAGAAAACCGGGGGTACAGTACGGGTGATATGCGTTTCGTATTCAGGGAGCCCGTCTAATGAAGAGAGAACCCGTCTTTGCAATTTCTTCAAAAATAATGTATCAGATAATTATATCCCCATGAAGAAGTTGACACTGACTCGGTGATGCTTATTAGTGACCAGAGAGGCCTGGACCGTGAAGCCTTCTCGAGGCCTTCAAGGACATTGTCTTCGTCAAAAGCTGCGTGGGGCATTTGTCGGCCCCACCGGAGCCTTCCAGGCCAATCCATGGCTTCTAACGCCTGTCACTAGGGACCCTCGATAGCGAATGGATGGGGTGGGACACCACTGCGGGACAAGACGATTCGCTGGGCGCATCGCATGGATGGCCTCGTCGCCGCTAAGAAAAGAAAAAGAGCGGGAAAATCTTCCCATGTTTCGCTGATCCCCTCCACCGTCTTCCTCTTCTTACCGACTTCCTGCACCCAGACTCCCGACGATAGATTCGTTTTCAGAAACCACCAGACCTCTTCGACCCCTTTCAATTTCCCGACTTACACATTCAAAATGGGTGGCGGTAACGTATGTCTAGCTCATTCCTCTTGATCTCCCCGCCCGAACGAGGGCACGTCAACTCAACGGACAAGGTTGCTGACAGATTCTTTGCAACAGGGAGCCAAGGCTGCGCAGAAGCGAGAGCGCGCCGCAAAGGAGAAGGGCGGTGTCGCCAAATCGCAGCTCAAGACTGTAAGTCCAGGCCACCCAATCTCAACAGGCTTGGAGTGAAAAGGGGCGCAGACTAATACCGAGACAACATGTAGAACGCTGCCGCCATGAACATCCAGTGCGACATCTGCAAGTCTGTCTTCCTGTCTACTTCCCGAGAGAAGGCGTGAGTAGCCCATCTTGTTCGATTCCATACATCTTCGCAGCAAAGTCTGACCACTCTCGAAATCCCTAGCCTTACCGAGCATGCCACGAACAAGCACAGCAAAGCCCTTGCCGACTGCTTCCCCAACTTCAAGCCCTGAGTTCTGCGCCCTGCCGAAGAAGGATTGTGAGATACACAAAAGGATGACGGCAAAGAAATACGGTCATCAGAAGTCGTTGGACGTGTGAAGTTGTGGGCGACTGGGGTGAGAGGGCATCAGCGAGTGGCGTACAGTGGGCGTTCCTTTATGAGATTTATCAACACTGCGAAATACCGCTTGATAAACAGACCGAGTACTAGGGCATGGATTTCAAGATGCATTTTCATATTTTGCAATCTGTCCCGTGTGGCTATGCTGAATGATGCTCTTTCTGTCCTCGTTGCGATGGACGCTCGTCTTGTCATCGAGTACTGTACCTCCTAGCACGTAAACACTGTCTTCCCGCACTGCTGTCAATGCGCCTTGACAGCCTGCGCCGCCGCAGGGACGCCGACATCGTCTTGCTTCGCCGCAGCCGCCTCTTCGGCCTTGGCCTTGGCCAGCCTCTGCTCCTCCCGGATGCTCGCCAGTATGTCAGGATACCACCTCTCGCCCACGTCCGGGTGGCTCTTGACCCGGTTCCGCAGCGTCGCCTCGCCCAGCGTCTCGGACCCCCCGCCCGACGAGAAGGTGAACTCGACGTCGTCCAGCCGCCCGCCGCCGTTGGCCTCGAGCACCCGCCGCCGCAGCTCCCGCACCTCCTCGGGCACCCTGCCGACGCCCACCGTCTCGAGCTCCCCGAACCGCGTGTCGAGCCGCGACCCCTGGAAGAAGGGGATCGAGAAGCGCGCGCCGGCGCCGGCCGCGGGCGACAGCACGCGGTGCGTCGTCGACGCGCACGCGCCCTGCGTCAGCGCCTCGAGGCCCTGGCCCACGGCCACCACGACCGTGCCGTCGACGGGCGGGCAGTCGATCCACTCGCCGCGCATGTTCTGCACCTGCAGGCCGCGGTGGGGGCTCGCCTGCAGCAGGTACGACGTGTACATGCTGTCCTTGTGCGGGCCCACGCCCTGGTTGCTCCCTCTCCCTTTCTCCTCCTCCTCCTCCCCCCCAGCGCCGCCGCCGCCGCCGCCGGAGCCGTAGAGCTCCCCGACGTCCGGGTACTTGACGATCTTGAGCTTGTGCTGCTGGTCCTCGTCAAAGTAGCGCTCGAACGCCGCGGCGGGCAGGCCGATGGCCTCGGCGATGAGCGAGGTGAAGTAGATGGACATGCGGCCCATGCGGTCCATGTAGTCGGTGAAGGCGGCGCGGAACCCGGGCAGCACGGACTCGGACGGCCACTGGTTGGGCGCCCGCAGGTTGTAGTACAGCGGGTCGCCGGCTCCCGGCAGCGGGTGCTCCGTCGACAGGTCGATCTGCTCCCGCCGGTCGATCTCGCCGGCCGTGACCTCGGCCGACAGCCGCGAGTAGCCCAGGAACGAGTTAGCGTTCTTCATCTCTATCCGGAGTCTACCAGGGAGAAAGAAGAAGGAGGTGCCGTATTAGTCATTCAGTTCATGAAGTCTTCCATGTGTCAAGCAGCCTCGTTCTCGGGTATGAGATAAGATGGCGTGATATGTGAGGAGAGTGATATCTTACTTTTCTTCCAAGGGAATATCGAAAAAGGCCTTGCCCTGTGAGATGACCTCGTTCCACAAGTCCTCCGGAATGCCGACATTCTTCAGATATAGGAAGCCGACTTCCAGAAGCGCATGTCGAAGATCTGCAAGGAACTGCGGCTTTGTCTCGGGATTCCCGGCCAGGGCGAGATCTAGAATGGGGATGGACGTGAATGACATTGTGCACGTGAGCAGGAAAGGATATCTTGATCAGTGTATGAGTCGAAGGGAGTATCAGGCACAAAAGACATAAAAGTACTTGATGGAGAGTCAAACAACGGAGAGTCAAACAACACTTGAATAGGTATGTATGTATGCTCAGTGCCTCTCACGATGGCGCAATCTATTAGGCTTGAATAGATCAACTGCCCGCTGCCCCGCAATCTCCACCAGACATCCGAAGGGCGCCGCGGGTCAAAGCCGCCGAGCATTGTCCCCTGCCCCACAAGCGGCGTTCCGTCCCAAGATTTCTATCCCGGGATCGCATCTAATGACTATATTTACAACCCAGTACCTGTCCGAAATGCCTCTGCTTTGGTGTGTGCGCGATACACCACTGCTCATGCCGCAGGCACAGATTTCGTGGACAGGAGCCCTGTCACCTGGTAGAATATATCCTCGATGGGGGGCATGGCAAAGGCCGGCGCAGCATCGAAGATGTCTGTGAGCTTCTGTGGTGCAATCACGGCCTGATGGACCTCGTCGGTGTCGAGCTCCATACGGTCCTCGTCATCCTGTTCAGCGTCACTCTCGTCACCGGCGTCCCCTTCAAGTAGAACCACTCCATTCGTCGCGTTTCCATCAACGTCCTCCATATCAAGGTGCAGGTCGGCTAATGGTTGGGCAAGCCATGTTGTTTGAGTTCCCTCCATCACAGACCATACCTGGGCAGCCGAGTCAATGGCGATGAAGCCCGGCATACTCACAGCGGGAAGGAGATTCGTGATCAGCGAGGGAAAGTCCTCCATGAGCAATGGCTGGCTGTCGTCGAGGGAAAAGACCGCCAAATCCGAGCACACGCCCTTTTCGATCTTGCGATTCTTGCCCCGGAAATGCGGTACGGCAAGCGCAAATGTCTGGGATTGCGGATCCACAGCGACATGCGTTTGGAGAAGGGCGCCGTGTGATTCACTCTTGAGATGGATCCCGTACCGGAGCTCGTCGGTGACTATATCGTAGACCTTGAGGTCCTTGGAGACGACGATAACGCATGAGGAGAGCACGTGGATACTGCGAACATCGCCATTGATCATGCCGTGCAGGACATCCCGAATCTCTCCCGACTCGATATCGATGATGTAGACCACACCCTCGCCATGGCCCCCAAAAGCTACAAAGAGCGTTGAGCTGTCTTCGGAAAACACCAATGCGCCACTCCTGTTGATACTAGGTGATTCAGACAAGACTGTGTCGTCCTGTGGGCCGCCATTCTCTCCGAGGGTGATAGCTCGAGTACAAGACCATGAGCTGAGAGGCTGGCCATCCGAGCCAGCGGAAGTGAGACCGTCACGTTGTCTGACTTTTGGAGCCCACAGTCTGGCAACACCATCATCTCCAACCGTTGCGAAGCGGGCCGAGTTCGGGTCAGCAGCCAGATCAAAGATCGGCTCAGCCCTATTGGTGAAATGAGCTTCGTTGACTCTGGTGACCAGCTCAAAAGTGTTCTGCTCAGCATTGGCCCGCCAAAACTTCAGGTGTATCTCGCGTCTGTCCCGACTCCATTCTCCAGCAAACGCGCCATCTTCAGCCGCATTGCTGAGATCCCTACGGGGTGGCTGCCACTCGTCGACCGAAGCCAGCCAGGTCGCATTGCGCGAGAGAGCCAAATGCGCGACTGTAGGTTCTGTGACCGGATACCCCCTGCTCCCAAGGTTGGCATCGGTAGGGTTGGTTCTGCTGAGTGGTTGTTTCGCAATGCTCTGAAAGGAGGTCAGATCAAAGGTCTGAATCAGAGGTACGCTCGGGAAGCGTCCAGTGAGGCTAGCTTGTTGTCCATTGCCCACACATAGCAACATCCGGGAAGGGTCGGCAGGGTCAATCACGGCTGGTAGTGGCCTTGACAGATCTTCGATCGTTTGCCAAACCCGCCGAACTGACGAGCCTTTCGGTGGCATTTCGGTAAATACCAGAGACTGAAGGCCGGAAACATAGCTCGTAGGTTTCATCTCGGCGGTCGAGATAACCATGGTCGAATTGTCATCAAGGTGAATAGCGTAGGAAGAGCCAGTGGGTGATACAACAATATTGTCAATCGCAGCAGAGAGATGAGGCAGATATTCGCGTTTGCTGGTGTCAGCTTGCCACAAGACAAGAACGCATTCAAGCCCGCCAGATACAAAGTAATGGCCTGGTTCAGGTTAGTTGGCGTTGGCTGTAGGATGGGGAGCATGACTTACCATCTCGCGACCATTTAGCACTGTGGACAGCTCGGCGATGCCAGTGATGCTTCCGTGGCTGAGGGCTGGCCTTTTTGGAACTGCCACCGAGCAGACCTTGGAGCCGGGCTACAAGGTCATCGAATATCTGAATGGAGCCTCGAGCGCAGCCGACGAGAAGGTCAAGGACACCGACACTTGGATCTACGCCTTTGCCCCGTTTCGATGACGACCTGCGAGCAGAGTGCCTCGTGTCTAGAGAGCAAATCTCATCGTCTAGTTCCAAGGAATAGAAATTGTATTCCAGGTCCTGAAACCTAGCAATCTCCCGAGTAGCGAGAGTCCCGATGAGAGCAGTTCGCCCCATGGCTGCGATGAGAACGCCGTCATTATTGCCAAGCCCAGGAGCAGATTGCAGGATGTGCATGTCGGCACTAGTGGTGTGCAAAGGCCGGCTGTCCATCTCAGACAGGTCGTGACTATGATATGCAACAAGCTGTGAAGTCTTTGCGTTCAGTCGCTCCGAGGTGAACAGAACCTCTTCCACCTTCTTGCCAATCTTGACAGATTGAACTGTAAGATCGAGGAGCCCGTTGGCGAGTGTCTCGAAGCAGGTATCTAGCGCACCCGTCGTCCAGTCGACTCGCCAGATACAGCCATCAGAACAGCCAACCCAGAGTATATCGGACGAGCTTTGCGAAAGGACGGCAGCAATGATGCAACGCTGTGGGTTGCCATCATGGTTCTTTGACACAATTGGAATTGGAATGCGGCGAACAAGAAGAGAGTCATTGGTGCTGTACACTTGTATCGAAGTATTGTATACGATAATGAGATGTCTTGGAGGATTTGTTAGAGATATCTCCTTATTTTTTTTTTTCAAATATGGGGATGACATACCGCTCGTCGGGAGTAAAGATAGGGTCAACATCAGCCATGCGACCGCCCATGGGTTCGGAGACCTTCCACGGCACAGCATGGGTCCTTTCAAGTACACCGCCTTGTTTCTGTTTCTGTTGCCTGGCTCTCTTGGGCTTGGAGGGGGTTATGGTTAGAGATTGGCTCTCAGTCTCTGTCTGTAGGTCGTGAGAGACGTCATTTTGCGTGCCGTTTACCCTGCTCGGTTTCGTCTGGGCACGAGGTCGCTTGGGTTTGGAAATGCTCGCCTGGTCATGCTTTTCTCTTTTCCGCTTCTTCAGGCTGTCGAGCTCGGAACTTAGAGAGTGGGATGAAGGCATTTTGAAGGAAAAGGCCTCTGGCAACCTCGATTTTGCACGTGGTGCTGTGCTGCAGGATCCTAGATCCGGATCGGTGAGGCAGCTATTCGACGGGTAGATATTGGAAAAAAGTCAAAAGAAATTTTGGAGGTGCTTTGGCGATAAGCAGCGATAAGACAGAGGACTCCCAGGTGATTTTGTGGCGGTTCAGTGGTTAGCGAATTGCAAAGCGGGAGACCCAGTTTTCCAGGACCGACTAAATTTTTGGTATGAGCCTTTGTCGCGATCTCAGATCAAAGGGCATCCCATCAATCTCTCTCCTCTTCATCATTTGCCACAACCAGGCAGATACTCTACAAAACACCAAGGACCCGTACAGTCTTCGACTAGGAGCATTCACATCTCTGTTCGACATTAATCGTGGTGCTGCTGCAGGTGTAACGAAGCCATCATGATTATCCCGATCCGTTGCTTTTCCTGTGGCAAGGTAGGCCATTTCCCTGCTCGGTTGTTTCCCAGAACCACGACTCTGTTAACACATGGAAGGTCACTGGCGACCTCTGGGAGCGCTACCTCAAGCTCATCGACGATGGAATCTCTGATGGGTGAGTCGGGTCGTTTCTCGGCGACTGGGCCCGCTTCTGACGCATAGTGTAGTGATGCGATGGACCAACTTGGCTGCAAACGTTACTGCTGCCGTCGCATGATCATGACGCACGTCGACCTGATTGAGAAGCTTCTCAAGTACGCTACCGTTCTATACTATACTCCATATACTGGAATACTAACACGCGCGAAGGTACACCCCCGATGGCCGTTACGACAAGAAGATCGAGATCAAGGCTCACCAGTGAGAGGGGACGTTGTATTTGGTTATACGGGCCAGGGTGAACCACGACACTGCAGTCACTCTCTAAAATGCATATGCGAGGCGTTTTTGGGGCTGTTCTTTTGGTTTGGCGCAGACTGGTCGCATCGAGGGGCCAGGGGGAGGCTTTGATTCTATTCCTGGCTCCCAGGGCATAACCTACCACGAATCTATCGAGTTTTCAACTTTGAACACACAACTACGGCGAATACCTTGGTGTCTGGTGATACCACGGCGTGTGGTCCGGGTCTGTAATGCGGCTGTGAATGGGATCCAGATGCGTTCCGGAAATAGTTGACTGAAGCTGCAAAGCCTCGAACCCGACCACCTGGAGGGGAGGCTATAATCGTCGGGTTCAAGCACCACCGCTCAGGGTTATGCAAGCAACAACATCCAGGCAAGGGTGTTTCCAAACGCTCGGAACTGAGATGATCATGTGATTATCGGCTGCATTGATGCCGACTATGTGTTGGTCGTGAGGTGGAGGTGCTGGCTAGGCCCGGATCCCCTCATGATCTCTCGCGCTTCTCATCAACCCAGAGCTATCGCGTGTAGGCAACCCGAGTCCAATAAACTTTGCAGTAGGCTTGCGGCACAGTCTTTTTACGTTTCTTCCTCTCATCCAATGTTGCAGCCAGCCATGCTGAGAAAGCGAAGCGGTGAATGATGCGAAGCTACTTACCCAATTAGCAAGGGTGCTCCTTGCGTGGAGCAACCGAACAACTGATGCATGGCTGTTGGCAATGGACAAGCTGGCTGCAGAGGTGCACAGAACCAACAACCTGATGCATGCGTGCCCAAGAAAGACAGGTAGGTAGGTACCTAGGTAATCAGTATGAACCATCTAGAAGGCTGTCGTTTCCGGGAGCAAGGTTCGTCTCAGACGTGGCTTGAAGCAGAATGTGGGTTGCACAGGCTAAGGTGCACGATCATAATGTTCCGGGCGCTTAGAGGCATGGCTGCATGAGGCCCAGCACAGGCAGAGGCGAGCCTGTGCGTAGACAGACTCGCATCGTGTCGGCCATACTTCCCCGATGAGTCGACGGATGCGCCAGCAAAGGAGGCCCTCTGTGCGACTGGTCATATTGGTGGCACTGATCGACAAGTGTCGCTTATATGCGCCTATTCCCCTGTGGTCTGGTGCAATATGAGCAAATGCTTGCTGCAGCCTTTGGGTAATCATCCCCGGCTGCATTTTATCTCCCTTGTCTGGCGGGCGAGGTTCGAGAACGCCACGAAACAGGCCGACTGCAACTTGGCCGACTAACAGACCAAACTTCATCTTACATCCAAGAGCTTGGATATCCCTGTAAGTACGTACTTGTAGATATCGTGAGCCCCCGCTCTGATCTCAATCCCTGCTCCGAGGCACAGCACCGCGGCTGGTAGAACCATTTGCGGACGCTCATATCTCCTCGTGCGCCCCTTTCCTTGTCTATCAGTTGCTGCTGATGCGCCGAGAGAAAGCAAGATCGCTGGTTCAGACGTGCTGCACTCCTAGGTAGGTACTCTTTCCGGACCCCCAAGAGATGGGCTGGTCAATTATCCCACTTCCTGAGGGATGTGTGCCTCTGCAACGGTGCCATCGAGGTGGGACCCATCATGATCTTCGATGAGCTTTGCCAACCTCCTCCCTCTCGCTCTCCACCAAGACTCTCCACCAGGAGCTTGGACTCCTTTATCTTCAGGAATCCAAGTTTTCCAAGCTGCTGATCGGTGTTGTCAAAAAGCCAATTCTTCGTCGTCAGCGTTGCTGGGCTCTCATTCGTCAGAGCCGGAGACCTTGGCTACAAGGATCAGGCTCGGGGAATGCTGTACCTAGCTACTAGGGCTGATCCATCGTAAACCAACACGGATGATTTGCCCAGAGAAGGCCAGTTGAAGTATTGGCCCCCAAACGAGCAGTTTGACGGGTGTCTACCCCTCGTACAAAGGGCTGACCAGACTCTGTCGGCATCTGTTCCCAATCACCACCCTTGGATTTTGCATGTTTGTTAGTACCGCGGCGAAAGACCCGGGGTCATGGCCGTAAGGATTTACGTAAAGAGTGAGGATGGCCCTCGTAAGGGCACTTGAGGAGGTGACGGGCTGGCTACCTAGCTACACCGCCAGCATTTCTTGGTGCACGATCCGTCTGTTGGCGCTGGCGACGGCAAATGAAGGACGACCATTGGCTTTGATATACAGGCCACACCAAGAGTCGGTGGGCTGCATGTTTGTATTTGCAGCCTGACGAGTAAAAAAGGACCGTGGAACCAGATCGTCGGAACGCCAACGCACTCCAATGGCCCTCTGGTCGGGGAATGTGATGCCGTGGCAGGCGTTGGAAGTGTCGGCAGTAGGATTCTCTTGGTACCCTGGCTAGGAGATTTCGAGACAAGAATACGACCTCGCGCGTGCTGGGGAGCAGGGAGGGACAGAATCGAATGTTCCAACTGAGGGCCGAACGAAGAGCGCCGTTTCTTAATTTCCGGCTTAACCAGAAATTCGGGAAGGAGCCTTTGCTTCATCCACGGTCCAACCTCGCTACAAGTACCTAAAAGGGGCTTTTTTGACGAGGCTATACTTAGCAGGCAACTGCATGGTCTGCGCAACAACGCTGTTCTTATCGAATGTCGTCTAATCCCGACAACCATCAATGGCATAGCAGTGACAGCTCGTTTTCTAAGACACCACCGACATGGACGCTACTCGAGTGTAAAATAAAGAGCGGGGCGAAGACGGGCGGAGCCGTTGACTGCAAAGCCGGGGGGTGTGGGTGTGCTTCTCTTTTGTCTTGCTCTCTCTCTCTCTCTCGTCACAGCTTCTTGTCCAGTGATTTCTCTGTTTTACCTCCACAGGATGCGTTGTCAAGAGGATTGAGGTGGTCAGGAGCGTGTTCTTTCAGTCATCCATCAACGAGATGCCACCCAGAGCCACACCCCTTCCACCAGCACCAACCCTTTCTGAGGATCCCGCCCAGCAGGCTGGGAGAATGGAGCTGGCCCTCCACCAAGCCGACCCGCAGCCCATTGGCTGAGCATCCCTGCTCGAGAGATGGTGACAGGGATTGTGCAGCAGCAGGGTGTGGTGACTCGCCGGATGAAGCGAGCTATCCAGGCTGGCCCACAGGTGTTAAGCGCCGAAGCCTGTCAGTTTCATGCACCTCGTCCACAGCGACCCCTCTTCGTCCTGTTCGAGACGGGCCATTGCGACGACCCTACTGGTCCGGGGACGGGGATGCTTCTTCAATGGTGGGTGAGCAGGAGAAGACGCGCATCTGGTGCATGCCGCGACTCTCTGGTCTCTCTCGCTCCCCCATTTCAGATGGCCGCCTGGCAGTTATGGCACGGCTGCAGTCATCCTGGAGGAACACACGCACACTTTACGAGTAGAGATTGTGCACAAGATCTGCTTCTCTTGGATGTTCCACGGGAAATAGCAGCATTCCGTCCTTGGGAAATACAAGATTGGATTTCCTCGCCAATGTGTCGGGCAACAAATATCACTTGCATCTGCATCATTCAAGGGGGGTGTCAGCCTGCCCGCTCTCTACACCACTGGGTTGCTTCAGACCTCAGCCCGAAGAGCACTTATACGCGATTGAGCACGCCGCAACATCTCACTGTCTCACCCACACATAAGCTTGTCGGCTGAGAATTGGTGTACTCTGTCAATCCATCCGTCCTTCGTCTGCCTGACCCCACGCCAACAATTGCCCAGGACTGCCCAGGTGTCCCCGGCCGTGAGCCTTGGCTTGGGTCCTTCTGTTCTGTACAAGTACTTGTACATGGCGACCCCTGTGGATCCCTGCCATATCCCTGTTGGTCGAACATTCCCATGTGCATCTCTACGGCACGGTACAACTGCAGACTGGCCTGCCCCTCGACCTCGACCAGAAGACTACTGCCTTCCAGCACACGCCGACGAATCCCAGCTTCCGCCCAACACCTTCTACGTTCCCCACAGATAGACGCAGACACTTTTTTCTTTCCAAGGTCGACCGGAGTACCTCGGTGACCTCTCTCACTTTCTTCGCTCTGTTTGTTCCCTCTTCCTTTCCTTCGTTGCTTTGTCCCTGGTGACCTTTCAACTTTCTTCTGCCCAAACGCTACCAGGACTGTAAGATCTGGGTCCACACCCGCCAGGTCGACATCCAGGTCGCTTGCTGGCGGTGCCTCTTCATCAAAGGCTTTCCTGCGCCTCAGGAAGGCCGTCCTTCTACACGCGCATCCAAGGCGGCTATCTCAACACCACCTATCGCTGTACAGGGTTTGCCGCAACGCCTCGCATCCTCCGGACGGCCTGAGACCTGTTTGCGCGACCAGCATTGGAGCTAAAGATCCCGACAAGCCACGGGAGCTAGCTGTACAACATCAGAGGAACACCACGCCTCCGTCATCTCCACTGGCAAAGCGCTTCCAAGCGGGCAAGCTCCAGCTCGCTTGTACGTGGGCATTGGCGAATACCAAGCGTCTGGGAATCTAGCTGGATCGAGCCATGGCCCTCGAAGCTCCACTGAGATCATCCACAGGAAGTATAACATCAGTTTTCTCCCCGCACACCGACATGTCTGTCTCGTCGCCGGACTCTCCAGCTCCCAATGCACGGTTCCATTCCATGTAAGAAGCCAAAAGCCTTGGTATCACTGAGAGGCTCTTGACTAATGCAGCTTATCAAAGGCCGTTGGGCATGTCAAGCGAGTCACAATCTCTTCGACCTCATTCCTTCACGAGGCCGCACTCTGCCCATCTAATGAGCCCCAGCAGCGACATTGTTGGGCCGTCACCAGTCACGTCCAACGGAACCGAAACCACAGAGATCGAGGATGAAGAAGTAACAGAGGATACTGCCTCCGCACATAAGCCATCCGGAGTCCATGTGCGTTTCCACCAGCCGTTGCAGTCAAGAGCATGACTAACCCTAAGTAGCCGATGATGCTGAGGACGAACATACCGGATCATTTGCGGCAAACTGTGAGCGAGGAGTCTGTCTCTGTCATCCATGCGCCTGAGAGCTTCCGGAATTGGGTAAGCCGTCAAATGGACCCAAAGTAGACGCATCAACTAATCTCGGATAGGTGGCCAACGACCCATCTAAATCTGCACAACAAGGCGTGAAACCTCCAGGCGTGATCAGTCCTCCTGCCAGTGAAGCATCGACGAGGGTCAGTACAGATACTTGAATCCTTGAGCATTGCTTCTTCTAACAGCTTGCCTCTCAGTCTCCTACCATCACAAGCCCGCCACCGATTTCTACCGATATCCAGCCAGCACGCTTCAGCCTCGACGCTGTCGCCACGCCTCAAGCACAGAATTTGGAAGACATCATAACCGATTCTGTACGGCTGCGGTCAAGTAGCGCGAGCAGTCTCCACCGTACGTCCCCCTACCTATCTGTAATTCCCTGCGTTGCCATAGCTAACAAGTGATGCAGTGATTCCTGAGCACGGAGAAGAGGATCAAGATTCTGAGGACCAGGATGAGATGGATGACTCCTACGCCAACCCCGGCTTTGAGGTTGAACCCGAGATTAGGGCGTTGCGGACAGCGCTTGAGGAGTGTTGGACACTTTGCAACACGCTGGCAAATCTCAGCTCGATTCACCGAGAGCGTGTCTTTAACAATTCAGGCACCCCCGATGCTCACGAGAAAGCTTGGAAAAGCTGCTGGAAACTATGCCAGCGTCTCTATCACAGCCGGGATGAGACTGTTGAATCATTCAGCGTCAGGAAAAATCTGGACCTCTGCCGGGACTTCTGCCAAGCCTTGTTCGATGTCCGGCAGAGGCAGGATGAGACTGCTGATTCGGTTCTACGTGTCAGCTTCGAGTTGAACAACCAGTGAGTCGAATCCTTCACAGAGTGACCAATATTCCCAGGATGACGCTCTGACAGAATGCAGTCTTTATAGTGCCCAGGACAGTCGAAACTTGCCCGACGCTTTCCTGGAAAGGACGCTAGACTTCTACATAACACTGTGCCACCGACTTATGAAGCAGCGCAGCGAATTGGCAGAAGAGACCGACTCCCTGCTGCGAGCTTGTTGGTCTCTCGCCGAAATGCTGTTCAGTCTGCGCCAGAACAAGAGCGAGGGCAAAGTAGCGGATGAAGAGCTACTCGGATCTGCTGTTCAAGCCTGCTGGGATCTCTGCGACATCTTCCGCGAGGGCTGGACGCAGGTGCGACCGGACCGGGGGACGCCCAGGCCCAGTCAAGTCAGCTTCTTCGCCTCGGATGTGCGTTCCAGCACGGGCAGCCGGACTTCGGTCCAGACCAAGAGAGAAAGCTTGAGAAGCCTCCCGGAGGAGCAGCGGTCGCGCAAGCATGCTCCAACCGTGCCCGAAACCCCCGTCACCGAATTTGAAGACACGCCCATCTCCCCCGAGAGCTCCAGCCCACAGATGCCGAACATCCTCGTCCTGGGGCCGCCTTCCGAGAGCAATAGGGGAGGCTCGGGGACCGGAAGATGGTCGAGCAGCGCATCACAGCTGTCCGGCTATTCGCAGAGCAGCGCAAAGACGAGCAGCACTGCTACCACGGCTACCTCTGCAGAAGACGTCAACATCACCCGTATCAAGATCCTCATCGTCAAAGCCGCCATGAACATCGGCTACAATCGAGACGCCGTCTCCGCCGACGGACACGGGGCCGCAAACTCGCTACAGAGTTTTGTCAAGAGCCTGCCTACGGGCTCATTCGGCAGCCTTCCATCCCACGCCACCCTGCTACAGAACTACAAGGACCTCGTGCTGGCAGACAGTTCGTTCCGAACATCGACGAAGTTGCCCGCCCGGGGCAAGAGGGTCAACTCTGTCGACGTGTCGAAGAGTGTCGGGTACATGATCCTCCGATCTGGCCAGTATGGCTTCCTTCGCGACCTTTACAAGCTAGTATTTGGATTCCCCATGGAAGAGGCAGAAGGGCGGAAGAACGTCAGTATTGCTGTCTAGCATGGATGGCACCGACACCGTCGACCTGGCTGCCCTTGGCCTTTCTTTGATAACATACAACACAAGTTGTAGCGATCGAGTATGAGAGCTGGAGGAAGGAGAAACACCCCCCTTATGACCATCCCACTTATTGAAACTGTTCGTTCACGAGGCATCACTTCGTTTGCCATAAAATGTTTTAGATACCCTATCAGTGTGGCCTACCCGGCCTGTTTGGAGGACGCAGCCTACACAACGAGTCTTTACTTGACACGCATCTCATTTGTTTTCAGCCTTACATTCCTACAGGAAAGATATAGGAGGGCGGTCGTTTGTCACAAGAATTCTTTTGCACTACTACACCGAATCACACAAGATGTCACCATTGGAATATGAATAATCGATCTTCTTTGCATTCATCCGTGATCCCTTTTTTTTTTTTTTTTTTTTTTTGTAAATGGCAAGTGAGCAGCAGCCACGGAGGGCTATCCCAGAAGGAGCACGCACAGTCTACCTCCAAAGAGCAAACGTACTTGAACCTCCCTGTCGTCGACGACAGGATAGCCACCAGCAGTTGCCTCCAGAACAGGCCGTCTCCGATCCTTCAAAAGTTCCTCCGCATCGTGCTCTCCCCCCCTTGCCAGTGCTTCCGCGGCCATTCCGTATTCGCGGCCATCCATGTAATGTAATTTGACTGTTCTAGAAGAGGACACTCGGAAAGAGCAACACAAAAACTTCTAGACAAAGTTAAGTGAGCGTCGAACCAGTGAGGGTCCTTCTTCCAACAGTCAATGAAAAAGATAAAACAAAGGAAAAAAAAGAAAAAACTCTCCGAGAACAATCGATCAGACAGTCAACAATCATCTTGTAGCAAGAACGATGTGTCTCATGCCGATGGGAAAAGCTGCGTAAAGGCGTGTCAGTGGAACGGCTCGGCCGGTAAGCTAACTTTAGGAAGCCACGGGTGGAAACTTACCACTCTGAGAAAGAGAGAACACAACCGCAACAAGCTCAGTACTTGTTGTCCCGGTCGACCAGGAACTCCATGCGGGCGCGGAAATCAGCCATAGAACCTCCAGGGCGGAAGGGGCCCTCGGTGATCTCCACGTCGTCGGGACCGCCGTTGCCGCGAGCGGGAGGGGGCGGAGGAGGGGCGGGAGGGAACATGCTGGGCGCGTTCGGGTCCCAGCCGTCGGGGCCGTCGAGGTCGGTCGGCTTCCAGAAGTCGGCGTCGGGGCCCGGGAGCTCGTAGGTACCTCCGGCGCCAGCACCGCGGCCGTACATGCCGTGGTCGGGGACGTCGCCGTCGTCGTCGTCGCCCAGGTCCGGGCGGATGTTGGGGTCAAAGTTGTACGGGTCCCAGTTGTAGATCGGGTTGGCCTTGTCGTAGGCAGCCTCTGCCGGGTGCTGGCTGTAGAGCTTGCTGGGCGGCTCCGGCAGGGGCGGGGTGCTGCCGGCCGGGGGGCCGATGTCCATGGGCTCGACCTGGTCATCCTTGTCCTTGCCCTTGTCCGAGACGCCTCCTCCGAGGTACCAGGGGTCGATGGTCGGGGTGTCGCGATGGTCGTCGCCGCCGTCAAAGTTGATAAACTCGCTCGCGAAGTCGTGGTAGCCGGCACCGATGTTGATATCCGGAATGGGAAGCTGAGCGGGAGCAGTGCCTCCAAGCTGGACGTTGGCAGAGCCGGCAGAGTTGCCAGGCTGGACGCCGCCACCCTGGTTGGCGTTCTTGTTGGCGTTGGCAGCAGCTTGCTGGTTGGCATTCTGGCCAAAGTTGAGCGGGTTGGTCATCGGCTGCTGCTGCTGCTGTGCATTCATGGCGGGCAAGGGGACGCCGTTCGTGACAGGCACCATCAGGGGGTAAGGGCCCTGGGGAGGCGGAGGTTCGATGCCCTGTGGCTTGACCCAGCCAATCGCCTCGAGGGTCGGGATGCCGTCTTTGACGGCCGCATACTGCTCACCAGTCATGTGAGCCATGTTGATGTACTTGAGCTGATTGTCGATGGCATCGTTGGCGCTTCCGCCGCCCTGATGGGCGGGGAGGCCAGGGTGGTACGTCTGGGTGATGAAGTCCAGAACATTGCCGCTGGTATCGTTGAAGTGGTTGTGAAGAGTGGCTTCAACGTCACCGGTGCTCTGGAAGTAGACGCCGCCCTGCAGGTCATGGCGGTGCATCTGGTTGATCATGCAAGTGTCGTGGGCCTTGCTGAACCACAAGCCAGCCGAGTCGACCTTGACGACACCCGACTTGTCATAGTGAGACTGTCGGAGAATGCTGGATTGCGACTCGACAGACAGAGCAGAGGAAGGACGCGAAGCTGCTTGCGCGCGAGCATCACGGATAGCTTGCTCGGCCGTGTTGGAGCTGAAGGTACGCTGAGCGAGACGTGAGGTAGGACGAGGGGCAGCACCGTCCTGGCTCTCAAGCTGCGAGATAGTCTCGTCGTCGTCCTTCTCACCGGGCTTGGCATTGTCCGCCTTGATGCCGCTGTTGCGTGGCTGAAGCTGCTGAGCTCCTTTACCGCGCTTGTTGGCTGGTCCAGATGATGAGGGGTCCTAGCCCGTCATCTGGGCAGCCGGGTTGTTGTTGGCGTTGTTTCCAGCCATGTTGCGAGCTCCAACCAAAGATCCAGGGGGGTTGAAAAGTCCAAGGTGGGGAGAGTTGTTACGAGAGCCACGGCTACGTCGACGGTCCAGATCCTGGTGCTGTACTTCAAGCAGCCTGCGGTTGAAGGTTGTGGCGGGATAAGCCTGTCCAGGACCACTCACGAAGGGATCAGCTAGCAGCGCTCGCTGAGGTCGGAGCGGGTTAAGAGCAGGGTGAAAAGGGTTCGCTGGGGTTGGTCCGGGACCTTGAAGGATTTCGAGTGCGCTAGGGTACGCGAGCGAGTGGTTTGTCTGCGGCAAGCGGATAGGAGAAATACCCAAGCCGAATGGAGGAGAATGATGGCCAAAGCCTTGGTGCGGAGAAGGGTAGCCAAAGACGGGCTGGGGGGAGGTATAGCCAAAGACGGGCTGGGGAGAAGGGTAGACCTGGAAGGGAGACTGTCGAGTGACGACGGGCGGGGGCATAGCAATGTCGGGCAAAGTAAACAAAGGGAGAGCTTGTTGCCTGGGAATATCTCCTCCTCCTCGCGCGCTAGTGGCAGCCCCTCCAATATTCACGCTAGCACGGGGTGCAGTAGCTGAGGCGAGCCGTCGAGTCTGCTCTGTGTTGATGGTCTGTGCAGGACGTGCTGCGGTCACCAGCTGCTGGACATTCAAATCACCTCGGGTAAGGGGTGAGGTCGCAGGGCCAGAGGCTGACCTCTGCTTCTTCACCATGACACCAGGCTTCGGAACGACCACCAATCCACCCTGACGGCGTGCCTGTGGCGTTGGCGACTCAGTAATGAAGATTCCATCGTCCTCCTCGTGATCTGCTGTGAAGGCCGCATGTGCCCCTGACGAGCGCTTGCGAGGTTGGGCAAGCGAGGGAGAACTATGAGAGCGCTTGGCGCCACCCGGGGGGGGCATCAACGAGCTCGCGCTTGCAGCAGCAAACGGCTGCGCAGAGTTGGCATTACCCCGGCTCGCAGGGCTAGACTGGCCAAAGAACTCAGGATCTCCGGGAGGTCCATCCAAGTTCATCGAATATGCCATATCAAAGACCGAGTTCGCGCTTGGCTCTGCCGGGGAGGTGTCTTGACCGAGAGGCATGTCAAGTTCATGCGTGTTCGAGTCCGTCACAGCTGGCGAGGACATCTTCGCATTAGCCAAGTCGGCTTGTCCCTCGAGCTTGTCGTCAAGGCTCTGATCCAGGCCGCTATTGACCATGCCGACCATGGCATCATCGTTCTCGACGTTGTCGTCGATGCTCTGGTCCTGAGAATACTCGCCTCCGTTGGCCGAGTCAATTTGATTCTCGGCATTTTGGTCAACGCCCTGGTTCTGGGCAGTATCGCCCGCATTGTTCAAGAAGGCCTCAGCCGAGGGATCAGAGTCGACAAATGCCTCCGACTTCAGGACAGAAGGAGGAACCCATCCGTGAGCGCCGGGATCACCAGGCTTGGCACCCTCGAACGGAGGGTAGAGAAGTGCATGACTACAGGCCCATCTTGTTAGCAAAGCAAAGGTCAAGCTAAGAGATCAAGTCCTTCGAGGGCGAACGAGCACCCATCATCAGTGTGGTGAGACTTACCCATAGTCATCGGAGCGGGCATAGTGCTGGCAAACCCACTTGTACTGGGATCGGCCGAAATTCGGATCGTTGAACTTTGCCGCGTACGCCGCGATGAAGCCATCGCGGTCGTAGGTCCAGATGTTCTCACAGACCCAACGGCGCTGCTCGTCAGAGTAGTGCGAATGCGGCATCTTTGCTGATTTAGGAGCTTTGGGCTTCCACAGCAAACGAGACGCCGAAGCAGAAAAAGAGAAGGTTCATTAAACGGAGAAGCAGGTTGTAATCGAGATGCGGGAGAGGGTAAGGTCGGGAAAGCAGAAAGAGATGCTGAGCTCTCAGGTGATCCAGCTTCTGAAACAAGGGAGAGAGAGGGGAGGCAATGTCTCAAGCCCTGAAAAGTGTTGCTAGAAAAGAAAATGGCAGCTTTGAAAGAGATTCTCTGTTCTTGGGGGTGCCAGGAGAGAATCCAGCTGGTGATGTTGTGTGCAGGAAGAAGGAAAGTGGTGGAGGGTTGGAGGTGGAAAAGGGTAGAGAAGAAGACACCACAAAAACAATTGTTGACCAGTTTTGTGGAGGGGCCAGAGATTAAATGGATGGCTGATTAGGGCTTCCCTCAAGAAATGCGGGACTGTTGGAGTCGTGAGGCTTTTCACTGAGTCGGCATGGCGATGCCTGGTGTGAGCCGGGGCCGCGGCCGGATGCCGGCCTCAGGCTCCACATGCGGGCCGGACCAGAGGCCGAAAACCGGGTATCTTCTGCCCACCCTGCCAGAAGCTGCCACTCAGTAAGGACAAAGAACACCTCTGGACAAGGTCTTCAAGCTTCCAAGGTAATTATTCGAGCCTGGTAAACAAAAATAAAATAGAATAAAGTAAAATCAGAATGCTTGAAGCTCGGTGGCCGTTGTACGGTGGCCAAGAAACAACTCGGGATCTTGGTTTGGTCCTGGCGGGACCGCCGAGCCGCTTCGTCCTCGACCTCGAGGGGGGCTATGGGCCCTCTTCTGTAGTTGTCTGCTCGCTAAGTTAATGAGGTCGGAGAGCGTCATGGAGAGTAGCCAATGCTTGCCCTTCGCTCGTCGGTAATCCGGTCGGGTCGACAGATAATTTGCGGCAGCTAGAACCAAGCCATGTATTTACCAAAGGATCTCTCCTCCAGGTAAAGCAAAGAGACCGCGGTGTGAGAGGCTCATATACTTTTTGCAAACTGGTCGCTATCAACGTCCACATCCTTGTATATAGAAAAGGAGGCTGGATTAGGAAGGCTTGAGGCCGTACTTACTTGCAACGGAGCCATCCATAAGCCACTACGCAGACGTGGAGCTAGAGGGCGCCTGATATTGAAGGAGAGGATTCAGTACTGGATTCAAAATGCATCCCGCCCCCTCACTAAACAACAAGAAGTATCAGCCTCTCCAATATAATATGGGGGCTACTTACGTGTAACACAAACGTCGTGACAGCTGGTGAATCATTCCCATGCCTGGCTTGCTTGCCTAGCAGTGTGGTTGACCTAGTCACGGTCAAGAGTCGTCACCTGCCATGCTGTAGAAACCCTGAGCACCCCTTGTTGGTGCTCATACCCTCGTTGCACTTTGAATGTATTCATAGACCCATCAATGCCCTCGGGATAAAACGCCTATAGATGCTAGGCTATCATGGCTTGAGTGAGAAAATAACTCCTGAATTGTACATGAATAAAACGCCCAATAAAACAACCCCTTGCACAGTCGTTCCCGGCTATGTGTACTCCTGATCCCAACGCCATTCCTCCATACTGCCACTTGGCTTTCTGATCATATCCATATCATTCGTGAAATCACATGCGACATCCTACACGACGCAATGCGAGTAAGGACCTGCCTAGTTCATCTCCATACCGTCGTCGTCATCAATCTCCGACTCCAGCATCTGCGACTGGTGACTACCAATGCTCTCCTTGCGTCGTGAAATGCCACTCGCGCCGTCGGGGAACCTTCCGCCATCAAGCGCTGATCCAAACAAGTCCACCTCTTCGCCGCCAATGACTCTGCCTTCGGTGTCGATCTCTTGTGAAAGCTCTACGAGCGCAGCTCGGGGTAGACGCAAGAATCCACTGGTTCTGACGATCCGTCCCCAGTGCGTCAAGCAGAAGCCTGCAGCTCGTTTTCGGAGCCACTCCTCGTTTGCCACCCCAGCGCAATACCAGATTGTACAAGCGTGCTCCACATCCAGCTCCTTGGCGAGTCGATTGACACACAGCAGACGAAGATGGGGAATGTTGTAGATATTCGACATAACAAGTAAGCCAGCAACATCGGAGAGATTGGCCGGGGTGTGCGACGAGTCACTGCCAGGATCCTCCGAAGGAGGATCGATGCGGTCTGTGTACAGGTAGTACAGGAATGCTTTCACCACGCTATATGGCTCGGGTATGTGCATCTTCTTTGTGTGGAACTCTGCCATCTGAGAAGCCCACAAGCGCGCGAAATGAGGCCAGCGCGCCTGAAGGATGAGCTTGTGGACATGGATGGGTGGCGATGTTGGCGTATCTGGAGATAGCCAAATATTCTGGCCTCCATCGGTGTCGCTGGGCCGAACAAGTGCAGAACCGACGATGTCATCCTCACTCCACTCGCCAGAGAGAGCGGTGATGACAAAGTCAGTCCCGCTACCAGACTCCGGTGGCTGGTTGAATAACTTGGAAAGATCAGATCCTAAACCTCGAGAAGGCGCCTCGACATCGCGAATTCTCGATGACTGTCGGACGAGCTCATTGCGTGGATCTGGGGTGAGATTATTGCCCAGAAATCCATATCTCCGAAGGTCGATCTCCATGATGTCGCTGAGATATTCTTCCAGGCCATTAGCGCCAAGCTCAATTGCACCAGGGTCGGTCGGACAACCGAGGAGCCAGGCTTTGGTGCCATCTTCATTCATGGTACAGTAATGCCACCTGTAGCCCGACTTGAAGACCTCACGACCCTCTGCGAGTTTCTGCCAGCGGAGACCAGACAGGTCTAGGGCCGAGAGCGAGCAGTCCTTGGATGTGGTTGTCGCAGCCGGTGTCACAAAGTCGAGCAACGTCCCCGATGAATAGACGTGGAAGTGAATCCCTGAGCCTTGTGAAGGTACGTTGGACCCAGAGACAAACTTCAACGCCGAGATCGAACCGGGCGCCATGGGCGCAAAAGCCTTCAGCTGAAAGGACGGCGTGCTGACCTGCGCTGTTCTGGAATTGGCAGCATATCCCGACGCACCAACGACCGGCGATGGCGCCATCGAGTATGATGGCCGTGATGATGGACTAGCGCGGTTGCTGAGAGCTTGCCGCTCGAGTGACCCCATGTGCGGAGATGCTTGGAATGCAGGGATGCCTTTGAGATCCAGCCACCAGAGGTCGCTAACCTTGTCCATGTCTTCACCCAGGCCCCCAAACACCCAGACTTTATCGTCCCTGGTTCAAGGGTTAGCATCTTGTTTGGGAACGAGACGATGAGGCTTCAACCTACCAGATATAAGCCGAATGATCAAACCGGCCGACAAATCGCCAAGCCCGGGACCACGTGTACGTTTTGAGGTCCAAATAGCAAATATCGTCCAGCACATAACTGTCGTGGCCTGTGATGCCACCCACAATGAAAAGCTTGTCCTCGTGCAAGACAGCAGCATGCCGGGCACGGCCCTTGGGAATGGGGCCCGAGACCTGCGGCTGGGTCCAATGTGCTGTCTTCAGGTCGAAGATGATCAGGTCAGAGAGGTATGTGCGATGCTCGTTTTCACCGCCAAAGACCAGAAGTTTGTCGCCCTGGTAAAGCGTTGCGGTATGACCTGGTGATATAGTCAGTGATAAGCTCAACATAGACGAGAGATAGTAGGCATAGGCTAACATACCCATTCGCACTCCAGGTATGTCCCCATAGTTATCAACAAGACTCCATTGTTGGCTGACAAGGTCAAGACGCAGGACATGGTTGTATACCTCATCCGTATACTGGTCGAAGCCACCGAAGGCGTAGATTTGGTTGTTGCCGCAGTACGTCACTGATGCATTGACCAAGCACGCCGGCCTCTGCCCAAGGGTGCGAGTCACCTTGGGTCTGTATCCATCCATCATGGCGCGGCTCTTCATGGGCGAGTTGGGCATGATGTACGTGTTATTGGACGAGGCTGCGGAGCCGGGCGTCACGGTCGAGTTCAGCGAGGAAAAGGACGAGGGCTGGCTGGGGCCATGGGCGCCTCCACCGAAGATAGACTGCGTCCCGGGCGCGGAAGGAGTTGACGGCTGAGCCATGGCTTTGGTCTTTGTCGCGAAGTACTATCTTAGCATTTCGACAATGGGCGATTGATTGACCGTAGCAGCAGACGGGAGGTTGGCGCCAGGCAAATGGAGGCGGGGCGCAGATAACAGGGAGTAGGGATCCGATACTGGCGAAAACTCGTCAGCCAGATCGTCGAATTGTTTCGACAAGAGTCAGCGTTGATGGTCATACAAGTGCCACCAGTCGTTGGCTGAGTATGAAGCGGTAGTTCGAGAATGGAACACACATCCGTGCAATGATGATGCAGTGGAAGCCAAAGTCGGTCCGGGGGCTAAAATTGCGATTCTGCCAGGGGATGGCGGCTCTCTCTCTGCCTTACCACCACAGCACATGGCCGCCGGGGGGAAGGGTGGACGAACTAAATGGTCGACTTGCCCAATCAATGACTCCCATCAGAGGCGAAAAGGCGGGTCATGTCGGGCTGCGGAGGAAAGAAGCAGCCGCAATGGTGGATCCACCAGACCATACGGGATCGAGACTAGACCCCAGTCAAAGGAAGGGGCTTTCCGTCTCAGACGGTGTTGCCCTGCCAATGGGTGGCCAGTGCGCCAATGTCAACATCACCGATAAAAGCTGCCTCACCACTTGATGTTCCTTTATTCCTGCTTCTCCTCCTCATAGCCCTCAATCCTCTTCAATCCGCCCTCCCCCATTCCTCCTGCTCTCCCGCTCTCCTCGTGCTGTTAAGCACACAAACCTCTCTCAAACAAGCCTCATCTTGCCTTGCACAAGAATATCTATCAAGTCCATTAGATCGTTCCGCTTTCCAAGCCGTCCGATCGCCCCACCGACTTACAGCCGTTCTTCGTGAAGGCCGTTTCGATACATCGAGAACAACGAACAGAATACTAACCAATCCAGGAACCATTAGCTTGAGTCTCTTGGAGCTCCTTCGATTTATCGAGAAAGCTCTCTCACTCTTCCATCTCCCACGAAAGCATTCAATTGTCCTCCGTCGGAGACCACCTTTTGATACTCGTCAGTCACAGTCACACAGTCACAATGGCAACCGCTGCGACAGTATCTACCCCCCTCAAGTCCCACGCCGGACTCTTCTCCTCCCGCACCGCTGGCGGTCGCATGCCCCTCACACCTTCACCCCGTCAACGGTCATCAACGACGACCGTTGCTGTGAACCTGAACTCCTCTCCCTTCACTCCGGAGCACAAGTCAGGCAATGAGAGGTACTGCACGCAGGCCAAGTCGGTATACGGAGGCAACCTTTCTGCACACCTTGCCAAGTCCTCGTCCAAGGGCGCCCACCGCGACTCCCCCAAATCCAACATCGCCCGCGGTGTCTCCACCCCGAGGAAAGCCCTCGAGCTGGGTGTCTCAGACTTCACTCTGACCGGTACCGGCCAGCACACCAAGACCCCCTCGAGCGCCCGATCAAAGAAGGCCCCTCTTAGGCAAAAGTCGACCAAGACTACCCTGAGCTATGCTGGTGACCGCTTCATTCCCAACCGCACGGCCAGCTCCGCTATTGCTAATGTTGGATCGGGGAAGCTGGATCTTCAGGACAAGCAGCGACCCAAGAGCAGTGGTGAGGCGTCGGCTGTGCTTTCCTCTGCCACTGATGATGCCATCGCTGCCCTCGAGGGCCTGAGCATCGACGACGAGGAGCCCGAGTTCTCTTCGCGCCCTTCACCCAACACTGCTGCTTACCAAGATTCGCTCGCCAATGCTTGCGGCGTCAACCTGAACACTCGAATCCTTCAATTCAAGCCTGCCCCTCCCGAGTCGTCCAAGCCTATCGATCTGCGCCAGCAGTACAACCGTCCGCTCAAGCCCGCCAATGCTAGCTCCGCTCAGTTCCGTCGCCGCGTGGCTACTGCCGCTGAGAAGGCTCTGGACGCCCCTGGTCTGATTGATGACTACTACCTGAACCTGCTTGACTGGTCGTCTGGCAACCAGGTCGCTATTGGTCTTGAGCGCAGCGTCTACATCTGGTCCGCTGATAAGGGTAGCGTCAGCTGCCTCCTCGAGAGCAGTGCGGACACCTATGTCAGCAGCGTCAAGTGGTCTGGGGATGGTGCTTACGTCGGCGTAGGCCTTGGTACTGGCGAGGTTCAGATCTGGGATGTCGCCGAGGGCATCAAGGTCCGCAGCATGTTCGGACACGACACACGTGTCGGCGTCATGGGCTGGAACAAGCACATCCTCTCCACTGGTTCCCGCAGCGGACTGGTCTTCAACCATGACGTTCGCATCGCAGAGCACAAGATTGCTGAGCTCGTCTCCCACACTTCCGAGGTCTGCGGCCTGGAGTGGCGCTCTGATGGTGCTCAGCTTGCCACTGGTGGCAACGATAACCTCGTCTCCATTTGGGATGCCCGTTCCCTGGCCGTTCCCAAGTTCACCAAGACCAACCACAAAGCCGCTGTCAAGGCCTTGGCCTGGTGCCCGTGGAACATGAACCTGTTGGCTACCGGAGGCGGCTCGTACGATCGCCACATCCACTTCTGGAACTCCACCTCGGGTGCCCGTGTCAACAGCATCGACACTGGCTCGCAAGTCACCAGCCTTCGCTGGAGCCCTCACTACCGTGAGATTGTCAGCTCCAGCGGCTTCCCCGACAACTCTCTCAGCATCTGGAGCTACCCCACTCTCGTCCGCAATGTCGAGATCCCGGCTCACGAGAGCCGTGTTCTCCACAGCTGCATCAGCCCCGACGGCCAGATGCTCGCAACTGCCGCCGCCGATGAGAGCTTGAAGTTCTGGCGACTCTTTGAGAAGAAGGCTGGCGCCGGTGCCGGTGTTGGTGGTGCTGGCTCGTCCAGCAAGGCAGACATGGCCAAGCAGATGACCATTCGATAAACGCCCAGAGAACAATTCTGAGGCTGATTTCATGTCAGGATCAATAACAGAACAACGGTAGGTATAATCACGGTTCCCTTCTGGCATATCATCGGTCTGGAATTCCTGTCGTTTTGGTCAATTCAGCGCGGAGTTGGGGAGTTGCGTTCGCACCAAGGGCTGCCCACTCAAGTGGTACGAAGGGACTTCTACGCAGGGACGAGAATGTCTGGTTTACGAGTTTATGATGGATCATCAATGGTACATATCACGGCTAGGGACTACAGATAGTCAGCAGTGGATTATAATGAATAGTTGTAAGAAGACAACCCGTTGGAGTAATATTTCAAGCCTGAGGCATTATCGTGTGACTGGCTCTAAAAGGGCTGTGACAGTGACTTTGTAGCATCAATCGCGCGGATCATGCCAAAGACCTCATTGATTTCTTTTCATTTCAATTCACATTCACCTGACCTACAGAATGCGTGTTTACATGTACTCTCGCGATATCAAGATAGCAGATAGCCCTACTGGATCTGCCAGGCCTGGCTTCCCCGCTCCATCATCAGAATCGACCCACTTTTTGATGGGTGCCTGCCTAGATGACTAAGCGGGGCTGGGTGTGATTTCATAGGCTTACCACGCACTTCAAGAAACAAAGTACTGGACAAACCTCCATATCATCACTTCGTCGACAAACATCTTTTCCAGGAACTCTTTTAGAGTTCTTCCGGGACGGCGCATTGAATCTACGATCTGGAGCCTGCCAGTGCAAGTTGGATCTCGACAGACCTTGATTTTCGCGGGTCCCGCGCACCTCGGCTCTCACGAAACGAGTCACCTCAATCCCGACCCGATTCCGTCGCCGACAACATCGCCACTTCCAACTTCCGAGCATCGTTTGGCACAAGGACCAAAACACGGTCAGGACGTCTGGAGGACCCGGTGGAAGCACTTGCGGCTAGCAGAACAACATGTCGAACACCGCTGTTGGCAATGTCTACAGCCAGATCATCGAGGATGTGATCAACTCCTCGCGGGTCGATTTTGAAGAGCAGGGTGTTGAAGTCGAGGTTCTGGACGAGCTGCGCAGGGTAAGTACGATCCGTACGCATTTTGCGCCTTGACTTGCGCCGTGAGAACTATCTTCGGGGTCCCTCGCCCTCCCCTCGTGGGTCTCGTGGGGTTTGCGTGTCTTTGAACCTGGGATTGCTGTCCTTGCTGGACATGCAGACAGCCCAGCTTGCGCATCATCATCATCATCATCTCAGAAGCCAGTCATCCTCTGCGTGACAGTACGGAGCTGACAATGCGTCTACCTGTAGGGATGGCAAAAGAAACTCTCGCAGAGCAATGTGGCTCAGTTTCCCTGGGATCCAAAACCAGAGCCCGTGGCGGCACCTCCTCCAGCAGCGGCTCCTGCTCCTGCTGTTCCGAACTATACCCAGGCTCAGCTGAGCCCTCCGCCCAACAGCCCTTCGCTTTCTCTCCCCAATCTTCCCCTTCCACAGAACCCGCAAATCAAGGGCGAAGCGAGCGCCGTCAAGACCGAACCTGCTGTCAAGCAAGAGCCAGGCCTCCAGCAGGCGATGCCGTCCAACTTTCCCAACGCTCCGGTCGGCGGGGCTGCGATCGCCCAGGCACGAGCCATGCAGCAACTACAGAGCGCCTACGGTCAGCGGGCGGCGGCTTCCATCAACGCCATGCAGAATGGCATGACGCAGCCGCAACAGCAGGGAGTGCCGGGACAACCCCAGCAGATGGCCCGGCCTGGCGGTCCCGCACAGCAACCTGGCAACATGAACAATCAGCAATACCGCGCACAGCTTGCTGCCGCAACCGCGGCCCAACAACGACAAGCTGCGCAGCAACATCAGCAGATGAATGGGGCGAATGGTACTAATGGTCTGCCCCAGTCCCAGCTTGATGGTGCTTCCGACGCGGTTGAGGGCGTGCTCATGCGTCAAGACGCTGACGGCAATCCCGTTGAGCTGGGCCGTGTCGAGATCGACAATATGCTCCACGAGCAGATTGCTGCTCGAGCTAAGCGCATGGAAGGCGGCGGCTTGATGTTGCCCCTGAAGCAGGCTACGAAGCATAGGTCTGCGGTATCCAAGCGAGCCGGGCCGTCCACTTCGCAGGTCGACGGAGCCGAGGATGGTGATGATGACGAACTGGACGAGGATGCGATCAACTCGGACCTCGACGATGATGAGGTCGGCCAAGAGGATGAGGAGGATGACGATGAGGCCGGTCAGATCATGCTCTGCATGTATGACAAGGTCCAGCGAGTCAAGAATAAGTGGTCAGTCACCCCGTCTGCATCTCCTCAATGCCTCGACTTGGTCTGTAGCTAATACCTTTTTACCTTTTTACAGGAAGTGTACACTCAAGGATGGTGTGCTCACGGTCAACGGCAAGGAGTACGTTTTCCACAAAGCCACCGGCGAGTATGAGTGGTAGGCGTCATCTCGCTACCTACAGGGAGCCGGGAGCACCTAAAGAGCCTGGAGCGGTACTTTGAGTGCCTACCCATGCCAGTCCGAGCAATTTGTTCTACGGACTCGAAGCTGTAAGCTATGACGGTCGCGTTGAGATAATCACAGTGGTTCTGGCGCAATGAAATTCAAATCAGACTCCGTGCAGGAGTAATGGGATGATGCAATCAAAAAATGGGAAAGGGATTCTATCAGAAATGCAGTTCACCCGGGATGATACCTTCGGCTGGGGGTCTTGGGGTCTTCCGCTAGTCAGACAATACAAATGATCGTCGAGATAAAATAGGTTCGTCACAATGGCCTTTGCAATGTTGGCTCCGTCTGCAAATCTGCTCCTTGAAAGGGGGGAGGGAGGTGTGATGTATGCTGCGCCTTGCATCTAAGACAAGGCAATGTAAGGCAGCCAACCCATTGACCGCGTCAGCGGGTTTACATCCGATTGAATTTGCCGTTCTTGGGGATCTTAGCTCAGCCGGGGTGCCTTTCTGGTTTCATCCTGTGGTCTGGAAACATGTGATTGCGAAAGGCCCCAGGAGGAAGAAGCGCGTGTGGCGGTAATGCGAGTGGTCGAGCCCCCCCTGGTCAGATTACTTGCTCCTCTGGCAGGGATGCCCATGGTCTTGGTGGGTATCGCACCGCAGCCACGGGTTGGCCAGAGAGAGGGGCGGAGGTGGAGGGAGGGTGGAAAGCACAAAAAACACACAAAAGTAACAACGAGAGGGGGGAAAAGGGTTGGTCAAAGGGGAAAATTTGGGAAAAACGACGAGTAATTTGGCGTGGGCCATGGATGTGCCGTTGTTTCACGGGCAGTTTTCTTTCCTGTCAGGCGTTAGATGAGAGTGGGATTGATGCCCCATGTCTTTGCGTTGCAGGTTGCAGGGAGGAGGAAGGGGAACAGAAAAAGATGGACGGGCGACATGTCCCAGCCAAGTTCTCCGTAATTGTGTGGCCGAAAGGGGCTTAGGAGGTTACCGACAGTCTGGTTCAGCGTCAGGAAGATGGGTGCAGGTGACTTTGGATTCCCTTGGACGGTGAACCCTTCTGCATCCCGCTCGTCCATTCAGGCCCCCCTGCTGCTGATTTGCAACCCTTGGTAAATGAACAGCCATTCCACACCCTCTTCTTTGTGCGCGTGTGTGGGTGTGTTGCTCTCGGTTTGACGACTGCCTTCTCCTCTTCCCCTTCTCATTCGTGACCCCCCCTCGGGGGCTTGTCTGCTTCTTCGCATCTTCGATCCGGTACTTTTCAGGACATATTATCCTCTCTCGGGTTTTGGCATGCCTGTCCTTAACGGAACGGACTATATGTCCACATCTGGTGTTTCCCAATCTACGAAGGACTTGTCGATGATAAAAACCCGAACTGGGGTTGGCTAGGTAAGAGCGGGACTTGGTCTCGAAAGATGACAATCAATTACCGAGGTGAGAACTTGTTTCGTTGTCGCAATGGGGCTGGGTCTCAATTCCGCGTGGCCGTTCCGCGCACCAAAGTTCTTTGTTCTGATCGAGAACGGTACTTTATACAGGCTTAGGTAAGGACACACACTTCTTCTTTCCCTCAGCTCGTGCTCAGGCGGTCCTAAATCTGGGTGTGTGTGTGTGTGTGGTGTGTGTGTGGGACTCGAAGAGTCTGCATCAAATATACTTTGCCTGTCATGTAATCAGGCCATGTACCTACCTGTATGTGCCAAAGGGATAGTGACTCCACCACCTTTGTGCCTCCGAGAGAGACGGGTAGAGAGAAGGAAGTTGTAACACAACAAAATCTCAGCAAGCCCGGCCTCTCCCAAAGTCGTGGTTGTGCAGATCGACCAGTTTTGTGAAGCTGAATATGGGAGGTTGTTGTTGGTTGGCACCGCTAGCCGGGCGTGATGCCTGTGCCTCTCTCGTGCTCGTTTCGAGGTGGGCACCGAGCGGCTGGGATGGGCGTTTTACGCAACGCCAATGACAAGAAGGCACCAGCAACCGGGATAGCACCAGAGTCGGTTACTCTCCGGTCATGGAGGTGACAGGCAGGCAAAAACGATGCTCTAGTTCCAACAGAGGCACGGAAGCGAACCTTCTAGCCTGTCCATCTAAACTAAAGTAGGTAGGTCCCTGCGGGCCGCGTTTCTCTTTTGACGTCTGCCCTCTTGGCTGGTTCTGTCCAAGCTGGGTATTAAATTTAGGTGCAGCTAGGGAAAGTCGGAAATAACTCTTGCGGGGAGGGGAGGGGAAGGGGAAGGGGGGAGCAACAAGCCACTTTGCAAGTAGGCTGGCAAGTAAGTACCTGTCACTGGCATGGCATGCATCTTTGCTCTAGTCTGAACAGGAGACAGGAGGCTTATGCACTTCGAATCCGAGCCGATTGAGATCAGTGGAGGCGGGTTCTTGGATCGAAGCAATGGATTGGGGGGGTGGGCAAAATACCAAGTCAGGTTATGGTCCTCCACCACCACCACCATGACACAAGTACGCAACGGACACTAGTCCGCCGGTCCACTCCGCGTACATATCTCGGGTCCCAAACTCTCGGTCATCCCATCCATCCGTCGCTGCCTTTTGCTTGCTGACAGCCGTTGGTCGGCTCTCATTGGGCTCCTTGCTCTCGGATCCTGAGCAGTGAGAGCCTCGTGGGTAGAGGTGGGTAAGCAAAGCAGGCAACCGCTTGATCGATGTCAGCACGGTTGGTGAGTCTGAAGGCTCGATTCCCCTTATTTCCGGGGTGGTGGTAGTAGTTATTTGAAGTGGTGGTGGTGGTCACTCTGTTGGCGGTTAGCATTGGATGCGCTGCATGCTCAGCGCCTCTGCAAGCCAAGGAAACCGTACGACATGCAGCCGGCGGAAGGACGCGGCAGAGGGCGCACATAGGCTGTACACATCACCAAGCATGCCCGAGAACCCGCCTTGCATTTATTTCGCTCAGGCGTATCCGTGGACCCTGCGGCCTCAAATTGTTCACCTTGACCTGACTGCTCCGGATTGCTGGTTCGCGTGTTAGCGGACAAGCCAGGTCCACCCCGTCTTGGTTGAAGAGGATACCTACCAGATGATGCGAATCAGACAAGAGGGGGGTGGAAACCAGGTGGCCGGTCGGACAGAAAAAAGGATCTCACTTTTTATCAACAGGGGATAGGTACATCGAGATTTCTAGCAGGGACTACTGACTCGAATGCTACAGGGGTGTCGAGACCCGATTCTGGCGGCGTCTAGTCTGATGGGGAAAAGGGCGACAACGCTCGCCCGCTTGGTCGTCGAGCTTGTCTGGATTGATCTTACCGTGTTCCCTGACCAAGTCAGTCAGTACCTAGGTAGGTAGAGGTAGAGGTAGAGTTCAAGTCCGCACTTTGTTTGCGACAGGAGTAGACTTGGGCTGCCCCGCCAGTCAGAGGATGTCTCTCGGTCTGGATGTTTGCCTCCTGTTGAACCCGGTGACGGTGACTAGCTCTCCAGGCTAGGGAATGGAGGTACCTAAGTCAGACTGACTTAGTCAGGCAGAGTACCTGATCTACTTGCACCCACCTGCTTACACTGCCTTGTCCAAGTCGGTACGCATTGAAATGGAAAAAAGGGAAAACACATACTTCAGATCTCACCAACCAAACAGTCACTGGATCAATCTCATCTCACGATGGCCCGACAGGGAAACAGCCACCGCATCCAACACATTCGAATCCACAATTCCCCTCTGCAAATGCCTTCGAAACGCCCGTCGACAAAGCGGGCACTACTTGTAGTTACTAAGTAGTGTTCGTTGGTCAGCGAGGCAGAGTACAGAGTGGTATTATTGTCTCGTTGTAGTGGGCCTTGAAGCCTGCGTACAGAGCCCTGAGAGTGGAGGGGCAGGAACGGCCGTCACCGAGTCCACAGAACAAATCGGCAGCCCAAATTCCCCGAGGTCTTGTGTCGCCATTCCCGCCCGTCCTGCACGCAAGACGAACAAGGAAAAAGCAAGAAAAAGGACAGGCATGGGATTGAGTGTGTTGCCTGCCCCTCCATCAACAAGAACACACGCATACACACACACACACACACACACACACACAACATCCATCCTCGCATCCTCGACATCCAACACCCGCCACCCCCCCCCCCCCCCCCCCCCCCCCCCCCCCCCCCCCCCCCCA